>NW_004444047.1:38315-60810 GCF_000243295.1 Trichechus manatus latirostris | reverse complement strand
CGCTCAGCTCTCTTGCTCCATGAGTTGGCAAGCTTAGCTCCCTTGATAAGTGGCCAGAGGCACCCCACTCTGCCAGGAAGCCTCCTGTGCACAGGTGCTCTGCTCTCTTGCTCCGTGGGTAGGCTCCAGCGCTGTCTTGCACTGGTCTCCTGGTTCTGCTGCTGCTGGTTCTCTTCTGCTGCCACTTCTCTGCCATTCCAAGTTCTCTGTTGCCAGTTCTCTGCCGCTGCCACTCCTCTATCCATTCAGAGTTTCAAAACTGCTTCCACATTTTAGGTATCATTAAATCCACGACAGTTGCATACCTAAGGGGTTGGCAGGAACTTGACTCATAAAGTCTCCTTCAGGGGAAATAGCAGGGGTCCCCAAGCAAAAAGGGGACTGAGCAGCTGCTATGATTGAATTGTGTCCCCCCAAAATACGTGTCAACTTGGCTAGGCCATGATTCCCAGTATTGTGTGATTGTCCACTATTTTGTCCTCTGAAGTGATTTTCCTATGTGTTGTAAATTCTACCTCTATGTCATGGATTGAATTGTCTCCCCCCAAAATATCTGTCAACTTGGCTGGGTCATGATTTCCAGTATTGTATGACTGTGTACCACTCTGTAATCTGATGTGATTTCCTTATGTGCTGTAAACTAAATCACTATGATCTAATAAGATGGATTAGTGGCAGTTATACTGATGAGGTTTACAAGGTTGGATAGTGTCTTAAGCCAATCTCTTTTGAGATATAAAAGAGAGAAGTGAGCAGAGACACATGGGAAGCTCATACCACCAAGAAAGCAATGTTGGGAGCAGAGCACGTCCTTTGAACCTGAGGTTCTTGCACAGAGAATCTCCCAGACCAAGGGAAGATTGATGATAAGGACCTTCCTCCAGAGCTGATGGAGACAGCGTTCCCCTGGAGCTGATGCCTTGAATTTGCCTAGTGGACTGTGAGAAAATAAACTTATCTTTGTTAAAACCATCCACTTGTGGTATTTCTGTTACAGCAGCACTAGATGACTAAGACACTCTATGATGTTAATGAAGCTGGATTAGAGGCAGTTATGTTAATGATAAAGGACTCAATCTACAACAATCAGGTTTTGTCTTAAATCAATCTGTTTTGAGATACAAAAGACAGAAGCCAGCAGAGAGACATGGGGACCTCATACCATCAAGAAACAAGAGCCAGGAGAACAGTGCATCCTTTGGACCCGGGGTCCCTGCACTGAGAAGCTCCCTGACCAGGGAAGATTGATGATGAGGACCTTCCCCCAGAGCCAACAGAGAAAGCCTTCCCCTGGAGCTGGCACCCTGTATTTGGACTTCTAGTCTCCTAGACTGTGAGACAATAAATTTGTTTGTTAAAGCCATTCACTTGTGGTATTTCCGTTATAGCAGCACTAGATCACTAAGACAGCAGCCATGAAGGAAAAGGGGTCTGAGACTCAATTCTCACCCACTAGGTACTCTCCTGTGGGGTACTTGTCCCCTCCTCTCTCCATGAACAAAGACCTGAGAAGCCCCCATAGGTCAGGGATCCTTCTGTCCAGACTCTATAAACAATCAAATCCAAGTATTTAAAAAGCGAACTGTCTCCAACAGCACTTTAAACCACCTGCCAGGTAATGGGATCCTGTCAGGGCCAGGTGGGATTTGCACAATCAGGACTCTGAATGTAGAACTGAAAATCACACTCTGGTAGCAGAAAAAAGACCATTTTAAAGTACGTTGGGGTTATTACTACATTTAGGCATACAAAACCAGGAATTTAAAATATCTCAATAGCCCCCTTTTGTTCTTTCTCCATATACCCCCATGAATAAAACACTTTCGTAGAAACAGAAGGATTTAAGAATGGTTAAGAGGATCATTAATACCACTTATTGGAGCCGCTCAGAACTGCAGATCTGCAGCTATGAGAATTCTCAATCCCTTCTGTCTGCCTGGGCCTCTCAGAGACTTTGTTGTTAACTGCCCAGGTGGCTTCCACTCATGGCGACTCTATGTCTAAGAGAATGAAAAGTTTCCCGGTCCTGTGCTACCTCCATGATCCTTGGCATTTTTGAGTCCTATCAGACGATATTCTCTTCTGATCCACAGGGTTTTCACTGGCTAATTTTCAGAAAGTAGATTACCAGGCATTTCCTCCTAGTCTTAGTTTAGAAGCTGCACTGAAACCTCCAATGCGTGACCCTGCTGGTATTTGAAATACTGGTGGCTTAGCTTCCAGCATCATAGCAACAAGCAAGCCACCACAGCACAACAAAGTTACAAACAGGTAGTTACTTAGAAACAAAAAACCAAAAACCAAACCCATTGCTATCGAGTCAATTCAGACTCACAGTGACCCTGCAGGACAGAGTTGAACTGCCCCATAAAGCTTCCAAGTCTGTAAATCTTTATGGAAGCAGACTGTCACATCTTTCTCCCGCTTAGTGGTCTGGTGGGTTCCAATTGCTGACTTTCCAATTAAGAGCTGAGTGCTTTACCAGTGCACCACCAGGTCTCCTTTCACAGAGACTAGGCTCCATGAAATACCTGTCCATAAACGTTGTTGTATTGTTAGGTGTCGAGCTGGATCTGACTCATAGCAACCCTGTGTACAACAGAACATTGCCTGGTCCTGTGCCATCCTCACAATCATTGTTATGCTTAAGCCCATTGTTGCAGCCACTGTGTCAATCCATCTAACTGAGGGACCTCCTCTTTTTTGCTGACCCTCTACTTTACCAAGCATGATGTCCTCCATGGACTGGTCCCTCCTGGGAACATGTCCAAAGTATGTGAGATGTAGTCTTACCATCCTTGCTTTTAAGCAGCATTCTGGCTGTACTTCTTCCAAGACAGTCCATAAATAGAAAGGCCTTAAAGTGCTAGGGACTGTATCACTGATAATAAAATCAAACATTAGAACCATATGTTGAAAATCTAAACTTCTCAATCTACATGTAAAGAGAAAAAAATATAAATTTTAAGAGGTTTTGGTTATCACCACTTGATAAGTAAAACCTAACATTGTACCTATTGGACATGTTATCAGGGGAGACCAGCCCCTGGGGAAGGACATCATGCTTGATAGAGGATAAATGAAAAAGAGGAAGACCCTCAATGAGACTGATTGACAAAGTGGCTGCAACAATGGGCTCAAACATAGCAATGATAGTGAAGATGGCGCAGGACCGGGCAGTATTTTGTTCTGTTGTACATAGGGTCATTATGAGTCAGAATGTACTCAACGGCACCTAATGAAAACAAGGTACTATTAGGTGAAGTGTCAAGAGATTTACACAGGATAATTTACCAAGGACTCATGACATTTTGAGCTGGAATTAAAATGCCCACCAGCCGTCCTGAGCTCTACTGCACACATGTACATCCATTCCCAAAACTCTGCCTTGGCCTCCTCTGTTCATACACGTGCTGGAACCCCAGAGCCTCCCATTTCCAGAGGAAATGACAAGACTGCACACGTGTGGATGCAGAGGATAGGCTGCTTGCTCACCAGAGCACAGCCTAGAAGTGTTCACTGATGAAATGGATCCCATTTTAAAATTTTTTTTCTGGCGGGGTGGGGGCAGTTGGTCCCAGAGGGTCAGAGTTAAAAGGCCTAGAAATTTAGACAGTGGAATGTCTCTTCTCCTCACTACAATCTGCTCTGTTTCTGGCTGGTGACAACCATGCTGGGCCCTACCTCAAGGCTCTACCACTCCCAGGGCCACCAAGGGCTGCTCCTACATGGTATGGATACACACACATTCGAGTTGCAATGATTTTATTTTTATGAAGCTGATTCCAGGGCTGATGCAGAAGAAGTACAATATGAGCCTGGGACACTGCCAGAAAATAATTAAAAAACAAAACAAAAAAAAATGTAATAAAGGAACCTACTTAAGGCAGCTTTTAATAAATCTGTGACAATTTGAGCAATAAAATAAAAAATACTAATATCCATTAGTGTATCCTGACATAAACAACTTAAGTAAAGTGAAGAGAAAGAAAAGTTATTCCTTACAGTAGAATTCCAATTAATAAATATAGAATGAATGCTTGGAACAGAAACTCACCATTTGGTAAACACCACAGTAATACTTGCTGCAGGAAATAATTATCAATGGATGTAAAATCAGTGGACAAAAGATGAAAAACAGAATATTTGTATTGTCTCAAAGTATCTCCCTATGAGAAACTTATTAATTACAAATGGTAAATTACTTAACTTTACACTGTGGATGACTGGAAAAAACATGTTATAAATGAAAACAAAAGAAACACTCAATCCAAACACAAGATCAGTACACTTTATTGCATGCAAATTAACATCAACAAAAACATTAAAAAATATGAAACTACAAACCCTCAAGGCTCTTCACTGCAGCCTTATCTCTAATACCCAAAAACTGTAAGAAGGTAATATTTAGCGTGGACTGAGAAAGTAAACATCTGACTAGCTGTTCATGTAACTGGAGAAATGAAAACTAATAAGGACACCTGAACAGTTAGCATGAAAATGTTATTTTTCCCAAAGGCACAAAGTAGCTCTAATGACCCTTTCTTTGAGTTTTTGTTGCTTTCTTCGTCACTGAGAAACTGTTCTCTAATTAGAGACTTTCAGAAATTGGCTGTTTGAAATTACAGCACTATGAATGAAACAATTCTTAAGGCCTCTCTCCATTGTGAATTCTTATATGTTTAGTGACGTGTGAGAAATGACGAAAGGCTTTTCCACATTCCTTACATTCATAAGGCCTCTCTCCACTGTGAATTCTCACGTTTACTGAGGTGTGAGGAGCGACAAAAGGCTTTTCCACATTCCTCACATTCATAAGGCCTCTCTCCATTGTGAATTCTCATGTTTAGTGAGGTCTGAGGAATGACAAAAGGCTTTGCCACATCTTACATTCATAAGGCCTCTCCACTGTGATTTCTCATATGTTTAGTGAGGTGTGAGGAATGATGAAAGGCTTTGCCACATTCCTCACATTCAAAAGGCCTCTCTCCACTGTCCGTACTCATATACATCTAGTGAAGTTTGAGGACCATCTAAAGGTTTTGCCACATTCCTTACATTCATAAGGCCTCTCTCCACTGTGAGTTTTTATATGTGCAGTCAGGTGTGATGGACAACTAAAGGCTTTGACACATTTTTTACATTCACAAGGCCTCTCTCCACTGTGAGTTCTTATATGTGTAGTGAGGTGTGATGGCCAGCTAAAGGCTTTCCCACATTTCTTACATTCATAAGCCTCTCTCCACTGTGAATTCTCATATGGTTAGTGAGGTGTGAGGAACGACGAAAGGCTTTGCCACATTCCTTACATTCAAAAGGTCTCTCTCCACTGTGAGTTCTCATATGTGCAGTGAGGTCTGATGGCCAACAAAAGGTTTTCCCACACTCCTTACATTCATAAGGCCCCTCTCCACTGTGAATTCTCATATGTTTACTGAGGTGTGAGGAGCGACGAAAGGCTTTGCCACATTCCTTACAGTCATAAGGCCTCTCTCCACTGTGAGTACTCATATGTCTAGTGAGGTATGAGGAGCGTCTAAAGGCTTTGCCACATTCCTTACATTCATACGGTCTCTCTCCACTGTGAGTTCTTATATGTGCAGTGAAGTTTGAGGAGTAACTAAAGGCTTTGCCACATTCCTTACATTCATAAGGCTTCTCTCCACTGTGAGTTCTTATATGTGTAGTGAGGTGTGATGGACAACTAAAGGCTTTCCCACATTCCTTACATTCATAAGGCCTCTCTCCACTGTGAGTAGTCATATGTGTAGTGAAGTTTGAGGAGCATCTAAAGGCTTTACCACATTCCTTACATTCATAAGGTCTCTCTCCACTGTGAATTCTCGTATGTGTAGTGAGGTGTGACGAACGACGAAAGGCTTTCCCACATTCCTTACATTTATAAGGCCTCTCTCCACTGTGAGTTCTTGTATGTGCAGTGAGGTCTGGTGGCCAACGAAAGGTTTTCCCACATTCCTTACATTCATAAGGCCTCTCTCCACCGTGAATTCTCATATGTGTACTGAGGTGTGAGGACAGACGAAAGGCTTTGCCACATTCCTTACATTCATAAGGCCTCTCTCCACTGTGGATACTCATATGTCTAGTGACGTCTGAGGAGCATCTAAAGGCTTTCCCACATTCCTTACACTCATAAGGCCTCTCTCCACTGTGAGTTCTTATATGTACAGTGAAATTTGAGGAGTAACTAAAGGCTTTGCCACATTCCTTACATTTATAAGGCCTCTCTCCACTGTGAGTTCTCATATGTGTCATGAGGACTGAAGACTGACGAAAGGTTTTGCCACATTCCTTACATTCATAAGGCCTCACTCCACTGTGATTTCTCATATGTGTCTTCAGAACTGAGAAATGACGAAAGGCTTTCCCATATTCCTTACTTTCATAGGGTTTCTCTCCAGTAAGAGTTCTCACAGGAGTGCTGAGGTAGGAGAGACAACTGCAGGCTTGTCCACACTCCTTACACTGAGAGGCAACGCATCCAGAGTGAGATCTGATATGATGCTTAAGTGATGAATGATCCATCAAGGATTTTCCACACTCAAGGAATTCAGAAGGATGTCCTTCCATAGGAGTTCTTTTGAGCACAGAATGACTTAGAATCTGGCTGAAGGTCTGTCCACACTGATTGTCTTCATTTCTCTCACAGAGATTCTCTATCATATGCTTTCTGTTAAAAATAGGCAGTATGCTGTTGGATATAAATTTGTTACCATTTCACCATTATCATACACAGTAAACACGTATTTTTTTTGCCCTGAATTGTCTCATGTTTCATAGATTAAATTATCTGGCAGAGATGCTACCATTATTTTCACAATATGTCTCGAAAATATGGGGCTTTCTGATAATTGTACGTAAGTGAAATATGTTTCAAATATTCAGTATCTGACTCACATTTATGAAAATATCGTATTGTTAAAATTCTGTGAACAGACAATATTAGAGCTGGGTTCATATACGTATATAATATACCTGGATGGCACAAAATGTTTGTGCTCAACTAGAACCTGAAGACTGTTGGTTCAAACACACTCAGCAGTACTGCCATGAGTTGGAAAAGACTCGATGGCAGTGGCTTTGAGATATAAATTGTGTGTATACACACACACACAGACATATATATGAGCCATGGTAGTGCAGTGGTTAAGCGCTCAGCTGCTAACTGAAAGGTGGTTAAAACTCACCAGCAGCTCTGAGGACGAAAGATGTGGCAGTCTGCTTCCATAAAGATAACAGCCTTGGAAACCCTATAGGGCAGTTCTACTCTGTCCTATAGGGTCACTAGGAGTCGGATTCGACTCGATGGCAATTAGTGTGTGTATATATATGTGTGTGTGTATATAGCTGTAACAAGGTTACAACTATATATACACATACATACATACATATACATACAAGGTTAGGTGCTGCCAAGTCAATTCCTGCTCATAGTGACCCCATGTGACAGAGAAGAACTGCCCCACAGGGTTTTCTTTGCTGTAATTATTACAGAAGCAGACTGCAGTTATTTCTCCCGCGGAGCCACTGGATAGGTTCAAATTGGCAATCTTTTGCTCGGCAGTCAAGTGCTTAATCATTTGTGCCACCTGGGCTACTTATATATATAAATATTTTAATGCCATGATGTCTTAAGACTCTCTCCTGAAGCACTGCTGTCTCTCGAGTGAATGACACTCACCTTACATGTGTTTTCTGGTTGTTATCTTTATCTTCAACGCCATGCGATTTGCAGATGTCTCCTACCATGGAGAAACAGGTGTCATTCTTCATGAATCCTACTATCGTATTTTCAGTGGATAGCTTTCCTCCATCATTGTTTCGAGAAACTGACCCAATGATTTAAGTTGAAGTTCACAATATGAAACAAAAAGGAATGGAATTACTCAGAGGGAAAAGGTAGCTGTGAGAAAAGACGGACTTTGACACACTTCGCTGTTTCAGTACTTTGGCAATGGTCCCAAAGCAATTTACTAGGAAATACTTCCATGAAGATGGAGAGTGATGGTGACATAAACACCGTGTAATTAGACAAGCAAAGGAGAAAGGTATTGGACACAACGCACATGTAATATTAAAAGAGGAAAAGAGGACAGTCTTTCTCCATGAAGACAGGTGTGTTAGGATTGGTGAAAGTCAGAAAAGCAAGCTCAGGTATCTGTGAACTACATACTCCTCAACCCAAAAGAGACTTTTCCTGCTTTATTCAAATCTCATTCCCTCCACACAGGCCTGATCCTTCAAAGGATTCTTGCCTCCTGGTGCCCCCAGACACAGTGGTCCTCGATGAGTGCCATCTGCACTCTCCTCAGGTCTTCCTCTTGCTACTCTGTGAGAACAAATGGGTGCAGCTGACATGGTGCTCATGGAGAAAGGCATATCATGAGGGAAGACAGGGAACAGCAATGAACACTTCCCTGACACTGAGCCAATACTTTGGTCTTCAGGGTCTCTGGAGATGAGTGGGTATGAATTTATTTGTAGCAAAATAATCATGTCAAACTTGTAATAAACACAGTAAGACTCTTTACAAGGTTCCAGGCCACAAATATTCTCTTCTGTGCACCAAAGAAACCCCCGAAGTCAACACTCACACTTACAACATTTAAAAGCCCTTAAAGCTTTTAACCAAAATTGAAATGAGAAGTTAGTTTAATACACAGAGCTTTGTATTCATGAGGATTTCAGGATATGCATGCTCCAGAGAGCAAATGACCATGCGTCTTATTTAACAATGCATTCCTTTCCTTGGCACATATACTGGAGAAACATCGATGAGAACGACATATTTGGTCACTAAAGAATAAATTAAAAAAAAAAAAAAAGGAAGCCATCCATACCAACTGAGGCCAGGTTTCTGAAGGTTTCCATCATCACATCTCTGTAGAGTTTCCTCTGAGAAAGATCCAGCAATGCCCATTCTTCCTGGGTAAAGTCCACAGCCACATCCTCAATAGCCACTGAGTCCTAAAACATCCCACATATTCTGGTTCAGCAAGGTACCACGTACTTCAATGTGTGTGAAAGGAAGGGTGAGGCTGACAGTCCTGGGGAACTGAGATTTCATGGGGATTTGACACTGGGTTCTGCGTCCTACTAAGGTCTACTCTAGGGTTTCGCCATCAGCCTCATCCCTTCACTGTCTACATTCACTTACTCACGAGTTGCATCCTGTCTCAAAAACTTAACAATACTTCCAACACAATGAACTTATCTCTCCAGTTTGCCTGTAACCAATTCCAGTCTCATTCCTCTCTATCTTTATGGTCTAGGTCAGAACACATAGCATAAATTAGAGAAATTCTTTACAGCGAAGCCTTATTTCTACATTCAGCTCGTCTCTTTTTTGTGAAGAAGAAAAAAAAATTTCGCCTCCTTGCAAAGGACCCACCAGAATATTCAACAAAACATGAAGCACCAGGTGAAAGCAGGATGAGATATTAACAACTGGGAAACACTGCAGGACTGGCAGTTTTTTCTCTGGCCCCTCACCAGCCATGGGAGGCCCAGTGGCCTGCACAAACTGGCAACCCAAGGCCCTGAGCTCTTCTTAAAGAACTCCAGGTGATCAAGAGCTGACAGGACAACCTGCTGAAAAGATAACATTATTTTGGGGAATTATGAATTTTTACGTCTGTCACCCACTTTTCAGCAACTCTACAGTTGTGCTGTCATGCACTCTGTCCCTTCATGGAGACAAGCAAGGGTATTGAAAAGGTAAACAGAGCTCAGGTGAGAGACGGGAAACAAGAGAATCCAGATATCATCACAATTTTCAAAATCTGAGACCCAAAGCTACTATACAGCAATTATTAGTGACTGCTCCCCTCAACAGACAGACACCCAGGCACCCACATGAACACACGCTAATGTTATGACAAAGAGCCCAATCTCTGAAGACCAGAACAGCATGCCCTTGTGTTTGTTGACCGTGAACAAGAGGTTAAGATTCTCATTTTTCAGTAAGTTCACTGAAGTGCAGGGAATTTATCGTTAAACTGTGCATCCTAGGAAACAGAGCCTTACATGCCAATCCTCTAGATGCTCCACTTCAAAATTTTCTCACATATGCAAACCTTGGAAGGCACACAAGCATGACTACCTGAACCCTGACCACTGGCATCCTCTGGGCTACAAGACTGGCCTCTGTGAAACAGCATCAACCCTTTGGCTCCCACATGTAGTGAGGAGACAAAAGGCTGCTATGCTGCACTTCCGGTGCTAACATTTTACTGAACAGCCCAGCAGCTGTAGAACAGATAGGCTACGGGGTGAAGGGAGCTGTTAAGGTCATCTCTAATAAATCCTGGTATGATAGTGTCGCAGCAAACTTTGATCCAGTGCCACTTTCAAAAGTCTCCACCACTGCAGCGGGCCAGGTTACATATTTTAAAGCCATCAAAAACCCGAACTTTCATTCCTACAATATATTAATGATAAAAATGTTTGTTGCATTTATTGACCAACTACGGTATCTGAAAGGATTACAAACAGCTTTTGGCACACTAGCTCATTTATTTCTCATGCCTCTCCTAAGCAGGTATCACTTCAAACAGGTTATATAGCCAAGGAACGCTACAATCAATCACATGCTCAATACTGCCCAAATGGTATGCTGCCCAGCGAGGGTCTGAATGCAGATCAATGCACGTAAGACTAAATTCCTGACAACTACATTTTTGTTCATGTATGTTCAGTTTTCTTGTTATTCTGGCTGTTAATCCTCAATTATATGGATGATCTGAGCCCTGCTGGGTAGTAGGGACAGGAGACAAAGGAAATATCCTATTCAATTCAGACAACCTGGATCTCCTTCTCTTGGCAAAGCCACGTCTCAGGCAAGACTGCCTCCTTTCAGGCCCTTACATCTAGCTGTTTCATTTATTAAAATTGATTTGGGTACTACTGACACAGAGCCTACTTCACATGGGCAAAGCAGATACAGCACTAAACAGAAATATCTGGATGCACACGAATCATAACTTCATTGGGTGTGGGCAGTAAATAAATGAACTGTCAAGTCCCCTGGGTGGCACAAATAGTTAAGCATTTGACAGCTAGCCGAAAGGCTGGTGGCACAAAGCCACCCAGAGGTTTCCTGGAGGACAGGCCAGGCAATCTGCTCTGAGAGATCACAGCCTTGAAAACCCTACTCTGCACACATGGGGTTGTTACACGTTGGAATTGACTCCATAGCAACTAACAACAATATAATGGCACGTAGTGGTAAGTTCTATGAAAATACAGCACCGTCAGGGGATAAGCAGTAACAGAAGCATATTTACCTTCAGGGAGTTAGTGTAGGGAAAAGAAAACAATCATTTTACGAAACACTAGCTAGTAAAACCTGGACGGTAAGGAAAAAAATCGCACTTTCAATTCTAAAAACTTGGAAGAACTCTGTGATAATTTTGCAAGCACTCCTATAAACTTCAGATACTCATTGACTTCAACAACTCCCAGTGTAGACGCACAGGAATCAAAGAGCGCCACTGACCTTCATCGCTGGGAAAGGGAAGATACACTGGTTATTCACAAAATGAAAAGGTCATTAGCAGAGGGTAAGCATGAAAATTGCGGCCCTGGAAAAATAAAAGCAGCATGAATAAACACTATCAAGAATGTAAAAGAAAATAGACAATATTAATGATACAAAACACAAATGAAGACTTTCAGGTTTGGGTCCGATATGTAAACAGCTTGGAAGTCATCATTACCATCCTCAAGAAAAAAGCTGAACATACTGGGCTCAGAGTATTGAGATCATAGGGCAAAAGGCTGCCCCCAAAACTGGAAGGACACATAGGCAGATACAGAGAATCGTTCCAGAGCAGGAGCCCCGGAGCAAAAACCACCACTAGAATCAGGACCAGAGAAGGAAGACATAAAGTGTAACTGAGGAATTGCTGGAAGCTTGGTGTGGACAAGCTTCAGGGTTAAATATTCCAGGGGGCCATTTTAGGGGGACCCATACAGTTTTGTGAGTTTTATTTCCATAAACCCTACCAGGTCCTTGGTGTGAAGATCAGAGAAAAATTCCCTTGTGCTGCCAGGAGGACCTGGAGGAAAAGCAGCCATTGTGAAACTCTCCCAGAGCATCCTGTTCTGCTTCACAAGGCCTGCTGTCAACGGAAACTATTTTACCCCAATCTAACAGAGCTGGAGCAGTGAAATATCCAACCTCGGCCCCATCCAGGCGCCTTGTCTCACCACAGTGGGGAGGGGAGAAGCAGAGAAGCCCTGTAAAGTCACCGCCCAGGGGAACAGGTTCACTAAAAGACTGAGACTTAATTATTGCAATGCAGAGTACTGACAGCGCTGACAATGCAAGTAGCAGTATTAATTAGGCTATTCAGAGGTCACAGAGCATTCTTTTCAATGAATTCAATTAATTAGGCTACTGAGGTCACAGGGCAAACAACTGTCCCCTAAACTGGAGGGACCACAGGCAGATACAGAGAATCATCACTCCAGAGCAGAAGCTCAGGAGCAGAGTGCCTATGTCTCCCTCCAGTTTGGGGGCAGTTGTTTGCCCTGTGACCTCAATACCCTAATTAACTGAATTCATTAAGAATGATCTAAGACTTGAAACATGTGAAGGAATCACCCAAGGAATAGCTGAGAAGAAACCGTTCCAGGAGGAGGTAACACCAGAGCACAGGCCAACAGGTGGGAGTGTGCCTGGTATGTTTTAGGGAGGCCCAAACGCCAGCATGACCAGAGCAGAGTGAGATGCTGGAGAATAACAACAGAGGAATTTGGAAAGGGGATTGGAGCCAGTGGGCATGGCATGTGCTGGGGAACGTGATGGCTTTTAAAAAGACTCAGGCTTCTCATCTGAGTGAAACGCAGAGCAATTTTATGCCTTTGATCAGAGACGACAGTTCTTAAAGTATTTAAAGAACCCATGTGTGGGGGCAAATGTAAAAGCTGGGAGATAAGTTAGAAAGTTATGGCCATAATCAGACAAGAAATGATGAAAATGGGCATATACAAATAATGTATATTTAATAACATACATACTGAAAACATCAACACTTTTCCAGTAAAAGCAGGTAAAAAGCAAGGATACCCCTTATTCCATTCCTATTCAACGTTATGCTAGAGGTGGTAGCCAATACATACCAAAAAAGGAAAGGAGAGGAAAAAAGTAAAGAAAAATGTTAAAGATAAACACACGCCAATCTATATTTTTGGTTACGTAATTCTATATGTAGAAACCCCAAAGACAGCACAGATGATTTTAGGACTGAGAGTATTCAGATTACAAAATAAATATCAAGGTAAGGTTTATTTTAAATATTTCATTTATAACCACTAGCACCAAGCAGTTGAGAAATTTATTTTAAAAACAAAACACATTTTTAGTAAGAATAAAATGTATCAAAAAGGAGTGTAATTAATATGAGATCCTATTGAGGAAATTATAAAACATTACTCAATGACATCCAAACAGACTGAAATAAATGAAAAGATAGTATGTGCTCTTAGACAACTGTTTTCCACAAACAGACCATTTCCCATACACTTCCATAAAATTCCAGCCAATATTATTTTTCTGAACATCACAAAAAATTCTTCCAAAATGTGTATGTTAACTGCAAATGTCCACCAATAGCCAAGATATTCTAAGGAATAAGGCATGAGCTTGTCCACACATATCATATACATAATTGCATTCGTATACATTTAATGTATAGATGGAGCTGTAATATATTAGATGGCACAGTATCATTATAGGAATACTTAATGTTGTTGTTGTTGAGTGCCATTGAGTCGGTTCTGACTCATAGCCACTCTATGTACAACAGAACAAAACACTGCCCAGTCCTGCACCATCCTCATGAATACATAATAGACCAACAGAAAAGCATAAACAGCCCTAGAAAAGGCCCATCAATCTCTGTGGAATGCTCATTCATGACACAGCAAGCACTGCAGGACAGTGATGGAAAGCACTTGCACTTTGACATGTGGGGCAGAATTAACTAACTGGAGTCCTTGGGTTGTGTAAACAATTAAGTGCTCAGCTACTAAGCAAAAGCGTGGAGGCTGAAGGCAGGGTACAGGCGCCTTGGAAAAAAGGCCTGGCAATCTACTTTTGAAAAATCCACCACTGAAAATCCTACGGAGTGGGTACAGTTCTACTCTGAAACACATGGCAGTCACCATAAGTTGGAATCAAGCAGAAGGCAAAAGGTTTGTTTTTCATCAGCTAATTATCTAATTGGAATAGTTTATCCCTATGTACTCTATAAGTAAATACCAATTCCAGGTATATCAGCTTTAATTATGAGAATGTAAAATTATAATACTTTCAGAATTTATAAGCAAATGATCTTACGATATGAGAATAGAGAAAAAAGAGCTTAAATAAGAATATTAAGACGTATGGTAAAAGACTGACAAATTCAACTATATTAAAATTCACAATTCATCAAAGGACAGCAAAAATGAATAAGAAAATAAGTTACATACTATGGGAACATTTTCTAAAGTTTATAAAGAAGTCCTAAAAAGTCATAGAGATATAAACTAACAGTGTGAAAATATTCACAGCCTTTTCAGTAGTGTAGAGTAAGGGACTTGAACAATAAAATCAAAGTAAGATATTGCTTCATACACTGATTACAAGAGCAAAAATTACTTCATTAGATAAGCAGATGGAACAAACAAAATATATATGCATATTTTGTGGGAGGGAAAATTTGTAAAATGCATCGGCTCTTGTAGTAAATTTGAACTTGGCTATATCTGCCACTCAACGATTTCCCCTCACCAAAGAGTGATCGTGCAAGAGCACCTGGAGTATGGAAAGTGAATCAAGAGAGTAAGAGCAGCAATACTCACCAGAGCAAAAGTTACACTTGAACCACCCAAATCCTCGTAAGCTCTACAATGGGTAAGTAAATTCTGGCCCAAGAATATAATGGTATCATGTGTACATAGCAACATGGGTAGACCAGAGCTACAGACACCAACATGTATGACACTCAAAAGCATTCTCAGGCAAACAAGTAATGGAAGAACCCAGACACAGTTACAATTTACAGAAAGCTCAAAAGAGGCAAAACTAAACAATATAGAGATTATGGATTAAGATGTGGGTGTCCCATTTATGGATACTTCTTAGATGGAATCAAACACCCTCACAGGACTGGTTTCCTGGGTTTGAAGGACTCGGACCAAAGTGTGTGGGACATCTGGTCAACTGGCAATAGTTCATAAAGTTTATGTTCTACACCCTAGTTTGGTGAGTAGTGTCTAGCATCTTAAAAGCTTGTGGGAGGCCGTCTGAGATAGAAATGTTGCTCTCTATTCATCTGGAGCAAAAGACAAAGAAGGAAACCAAAGACTCAAATAAGAAACTAGTCTATAGGCCTAACAGTCTACATGAACCACAGCTTTATCTACCCTAAGACCAGAAAACTAGATGAGATAGTGCCTGGCTACCACTACCGACCATTCTGCTCAGGGCCATAATAGACGGACCCTGATAGAATGGGAGAAAAATGTAGAACAGAATCTCAAATTCCTAAACAAACAAAAAAAACAGACTTATTAGACCGGCTGAGACTGGAGGACTCCCTGACTGTTGCCCTGAGATACTCTATAAACCTAGAACCAAAACTAGCCCCTGGGATCACCTTTTAGCTAAGTAACAAATTGCCTCACAAAATAAAGAATATCACCTGTGAGTACTGTGCTCCATTGATAAAACCAAAGAAAGTCAACAATTATTTTAAAATAAAGATAAGGATGTAAGGGGGAAGAGAAACTATATTAATGGAAAGGGGACAACCAGAACAGAAATGTTGAGAATGTTCATAATTGTGAGGAATGTGACCAATGTCACTGAAAATTTGTGTGGCAATAGTTCAATTGGAACCTAAACTGCTGTGTAAACTTTCACTGAAAAAATAATTTAAAAAAGAAGAAGATTCAGGTGTTAAAGCTATAATAACAGAAACAACAACTGTAACAATAATGTTGTTGGGTGCCACAGAGTCTGTTCCAACTCATCGTGACACTGTGTACAATGGAATGAAACACTGCCTGGTCCTGCACTATCCTCACGATCGTTGCTATGTTTGAACAAATTATTGCAGCCACTGTGTTAATCCATCTTGTTGAGGGTCTTCCTCTTTTTCAATAACGCTCTACTTTACCAAGCATGATGTCCTTCTCCAGGGACTGGTCCCTCCTGATAACATGTCCAAAGAATGTGAGACGAGGTCTCGCCATCCTCGCTTCCAAGGAGCACTCTGGCTGTATTTCTTCAAAGACAGCCTTGTTCGTTCTTCTGGCAGTCCATGGTATATTCAATATTCTTTGCCAACACCATAATTCAAAGGCATCAATTCTTCTTTGGTCTTCCTTATTCAGTGTCTAGGTTTTGTATGCATATGAGGTGACTGAAAACATCATGGTTTGGGTCAGGCACACCTTAGTCCTCAAAGTAACAACTTTGCTTTTTTAACACTTTAAAGAGGTCTTTTGCAGCAGATTTGCCAATGCAATACATTGTCTGACTTCTTGACTGCTGCTTCCATAGATGTTGATTGTGGATTCAAGTAAAATGAAATCCTTAACAACATCAGTCTCTTCTCCATTTATCATAATGTTGCTTACAGGTCCAGTTGTGAGGATTTTTGTTTTCTTCACGTTGAGGTGTAATCCATACTGAAGGCTGTAGTCCTTGATCTTCAACAGTAAGTGCTTCGGGTCCTTTTCACTTTCAGCAAGCAAGGTTATGTCACCTGCATAACACAGATTGTTAATGAGTCTTCCCCCAATCCTGATGCCATGTTCTTTTTCATATAGTCCAGCTTTTCAGATTATTTGCTCAGCATACAGATTGAATAAGTATGGTGAAAGGATGCAACTCTGATGCACACCTTTCTGGATTTTAAACTACGCAGTATCCCCTTGCTCTGGTGGAACGACTGCCTCTTGGTCTATGTACAGCTTCCGAATGAGCACAATTAAGTGTTCTGGAATTCCCATTCTTAGCAATGTTATCCATAATTTGTTGTGATCCACACAGTCTAATGTCTTTGCATAGTCAATGAAACACAGGTAAACATCTTTCTGGTATTCTCTGCTTTCAGTCAAGATCCATGTGACATCAGCAATGATATCCCTCGTTCCAAATCCCCTTCTGAAGCCAGCCTGGATTTCTGGAAGTTCCCCATCAATGTACTGCTGCAACAGCTTTTGAAGGAGAAACAGTAATAACAATAAACTTCTCAAATTCAGGCAGCAGTAATCTTCAGGCAGGAAGTAAATGAGATCAGGGTGGGATACACTGGGAGGTAATAAAAACTGACAAGGTCTATTTATTATCCCAGATTTAGATTCTTGTTATTTAAACTGTACATGAACAGTTCATGCACTCCTTGTTTATAACATGTTGTTATGTTAGGTGCTGTACAGTCGGTTCTGACACGTAGCAACCCTGTGTACAGCACAACGAAACACTGTCCAGTTCTGCACCTTCCTCACAATCGCTGTTAATGCAAGAGCCCATTGTTGCAGCCACTGTGTCAACTGACCTCACCGAGTGTCTTCTTTTTTGCTGACCTTCTACTTAACGGAGTATGATGTTCTTCTCTGGGGACTGGTAACATGACCAAAATATGTGAGACAAAGTCTCACCATCCTTGCTTCTACGGAGCATTCTGGCTGTACTTCTTCCAAGACAGACTTGTTTGTTCTTTTGGCAGTTGATGGTATACTCAATATTCTTCACCAACACCATAATTCAAAGGCATCAATTCTTCTTTGGTCTTCCTTATTCAGTGTCTAGGTTTTGTATGCATATGAGGTGACTGAAAACACCATGGCTTGGGTCAGGTGCACCTTAGTCCTAAATGTGCTATCTCCTGAAATGGTTGAACGTTGGCCAATTCTTTTTGGTACAGTGACTCTGTGAATTCCGTCTTCTTTTGATCCTTCCTGCGGCACTTAATATTTTCCCCACAGAGTCCTTCAATACTGCAAGTTTAGGCTTGAATTTTTTCTTCAGTTCTTTCAGCTTGAGAAATGCTGAGGGTGTTCTTCCCTTTTGGTTTTCTAACTCCAGGTCTTCACATAATTTATTGTAATATTTTACTTTGTCTTCTCGAGCTGCCCTTTGAAATCTTCTGTTCGGCTCGTTTACTTCATCATTTCTTCCTTTCGCTTTAGATACTTTTGCTTCAGATACTCTTATGTTCAAGAGAAAGTTTCAGAGTCTCTTCTGACATCCATTTTGGTCTTTTCTTTCTTTCCTGTCTTTTGAATGACCTCTTGCTTTCTTCATGTACGATATCCTTGATGTCATTCCACAACCGGTCTGGTCTTGGTCATTAGTGTTCAATGCGTCAAATCTATTCGAGATGGTCTCTAAATTCAGGTGGGATATACTCAAGGTCATACTCTAACTCTTATGGACTTGTTTTAATTTTCTTCAACTTCAATTTGAACTTGCATATAAGCAATTATCTGTTCCACAGTCAGCCCCTGGCCTTTTTCTGACTAATGATATTGAGCTTTTCCATTGTTTCTTTCCACAGCTGTACTCGGTTTGATTCCTGTCTATTCCATCTGGCAAGGTCCACTTGTACAGTCACCATTCATAGTGTTGAAAAAAGGTACTTGCAATAAACAAGTTGTTTGTCTTGCAAAATTCTATCATGCAATCTCCTGTATTGCTTCCATCACCAGGCCATATGTTCTAGCTACCAATCCTTCTTCTATTTCTCTCACATTTCAATAAATGTAATTATCAATGCATTTTGATCACGTTTGATCAATTTCAGACTGCAGAAGTTGGTAAAAATCTTCAACTTCCTCATCTTTGGCCTTAGTGGTTGGTTGGTGCATAGATTTGAATACCAGTTATATTAACTGGTCCTCCTTGTAGGCTCATGGATATCATCTTATCACTGACGGCAGAATGCAGAAATTATTGAATATCATTAATATCACACGCAAGTAAAATTTTGCTAAAGATCATTCAAAAGTGGTTGCAACAATATATCAACAGGAAACTTCCAAAAATTCAAGGCAGACTTAGAAGAGGACATGGAAAGAGGGATATTATTGCTGATGTCAGATAGATCATGGCTGAAAGCAGCAAATACCAGAAAGATGTTTACCTGTGTTTTATTGACTATGCAAAGGCATTTGACTGTGTGGATCATAACAAATTATGGATAACAATGTTAAGAATGGGAATTCCAGAACACTTAATTGTGCTCATTCGGAAGCTGTACATAGACCAAGAGACAGTCATTCCAACAGAGCAAGGGGATACTGCGTGGTTTAAAATCAATAAACATGTGCATCAGGGTTGTATCCTTTCACCATACTTATTGAATCTGTATGCTGAGCAAATAATCCGAGAAGCTGGAGTGTATTAACAAGAATGTGGCATCAGGATTGGTGAAAGATTCATTGTCATGGATTGAATTGTGCCCCCCAAAATATCTGTCAACTTGGCTAAGTCATGATTACCAGTATTATATCTTTGTCCGTTGTTGTTGTTAGGTGCCGTCAAGTCCGTCCAACTCATAGCAACCCTATGCAGCACAGAATGAAACATTGCCCAGTCCTGTGCCATGCTCACAATCACTGTTATGCTTGAGCCCACTGTTGCAGCCACTGTGTCAATCCATCTCGTTGAGGGTCTTCCTCTTTTTCGCTGACCCTGTACTTTACCAAGCATGATGTCGTTCTCCAGGGACCGATCCTTCCTGACAACATGTTCAAAGTATGTAAGATGTAGTCTCGCCACCCTCGCTTCTAAGGAGCATTCTGGTTGTACTTCTTCCAAGACAGATTTGTTCGTGCTTTTGGCGGTCTGTGGTATATTCAATATTCTTCGCCAACACCACAATTCAAAGGTATCAATTCTTCTTCGGTCTCTCTTATTTATTGTCCAGCTTTCGCATGCATATGATGCAATTAAAAATACCATGGCTTAGGTCAGGTGAACCTTAGTCTTCAAGGTGGTATCTCTGTTTTTCAACACTTTAAAGAGGTCTTTTGCAGCAGATTTGCCCAACGCAATACATCTTTTGATTTCCTGACTGCTGCTTCCATTGGCGTTGTTTGTGGATCCAAGTAAAATGAAATCCTTCACAACATCAATCTTTTCTCAATTTATCATGATGTTGCTTACTGGTCCAGTTGTGAGGATTTTTTTTTTCTTTATGTTAAGGTGTAATCCACACTGAAGGCTGTGGTCTTTGATCTTCACCAGTAAGTATTTCAAGTCTTCTTCACTTTCAGAAAGTAAGGTTGTGTCATCTGCATATCACAGATTGTTAATGTCTTCCTCCAATCCTGATGCTGCTTTCTTCTTCATATAGTCTAGCTTCTTGGATTATTTGCTCAGCATACAGATTTAATAAGTATGGTGAAAGGGCATAATCCTGACGCACACCTTTCCTGACTTTAAACCACACAGTATCCCCTTGTTCTGTTCGAACAACTGACTCTTGATCTGTGTACAGGTTCCTCATAAGAACAATTAAGTGTTCTGGAATTCCAATTCTTCACAATGTTATCCATAATTTGTTATGATCCACACAATTGAATGCCTTTTCACAGTCAATAAAACACAGCTAAACATCTTTCTGGTATTCTCTGCTTTCAGCCAGGATCCATCTGACATCATGAATGATATCCCTGGTTCCAAGTCCTCTTCTGAATCCAGCCTGAATTTCTGGCAGTTCCCTGTCAACACACTGCTGCAGCCACTTCTGAATGATCTTTAGCAGAATTTTACTTGTGTGTGATATTAATGATACTGTTCGATAATTTCCACATTCGGTTGGATCACCTTTCTTGGAAACAGGCGTAAATATGGATCTCTTCCAGGCAGTTGGTCAGGTAGCTGTCTTCCAAATTTCTTGGCATAGGCAAGTGAGCACTTCCAGCGCTGCATCCATTTGTTGAAACATCTCAGTTGATATTCCGTCAATTCCTGGAGCCTTGTTTTTCACCAATGCCTTCAGTGCAGCTTGGACTTCTTCCTTCCAGTACCATCGGTTCCTGATCATATGCTACCTCTTGAAGCGGTTTAACATTGACCAATTCTTTTTGGTATAATGACTCTGTGTATTCCTTCCATCTTCCTGCATCATTTAACATTTTTCCCATAGAATCCTTCAGGATTGAAACACCAGGCTTGAATTTTTTCCTCAGTTCTTTCAGCTTGGGGAATGTCGAGCCTGTTCTTCCCTTTTGGTTTTCAATCTCCGGCTCTTTGCACATGTCATTGTAATACTTTACTTTGTCTTCTTGAAATGCCCTTTGAAATCTTCTGTTCAATTCTTTTACGTCATCATTTCTTCCTTTTACTTAGCTACTCGACATTCAAGAGCAAGTTTCACAGTCTCTTCTGACATCGATTTTGGTCTTTTCTTTCTTTCCTGTCTTTTTAATGACCTCTTGCTTTCGTCATGTATGATGTCCTCGATGTCATTACACAACTCGTCTGGTCTTCAGTCATTAGTGTTCGACGCGTCAAATCTATTCTTGAGATGGTATCTAAATTCAGGTGAGATATACTCAAGGCTGTACTTTGGCTCTCGTGGACTTGTTCCGATTTTCTTCAGTTTCAACTTGAACGTATATTACGAGCAATTGATGGTCTGCTCTGCAATCGGCCCCTGGCCTTGTTCTGACTGATATTGAGCTTTTCCATTGTCTCTTTCCACAGATGTAGTTGATTTGATTCCTGTGTATTCCATCTGGTGAGGTCCATGCATATAGTCACTGTTTATGTTGTTGAAAAAAGGTGTTTGCAATGAAGAAGTGATTGGTCTTGCAAAATTCTATCATGCGATCTCTGGCATCATTTCTATCACCAAGGCCATATTTTCCAACTACCGATCCTTCTGTTTCCAACTTTCGCATTCCAATCACCAGTAACTATCAATGCATCCTGATTGCACGTTTGATCAATTTCAGACTGCAGAAGTTGGTAAAAACATTTAATTTCTTCATCTTTGGCCTTAGCGGTTAGTGCGTAAATTTGAATAACAGTCGTATTAACTCGTCTTTCTTGTAGGCCTATGGATATTATCCTACCATTGACAGCGTTGTACTTCAGGATAGATCTTGAAATGTTCTTTTTGACAATGAATGCAACGCCATTTGTCATTCCCAGCATAGCAGACTATATGGTTATCCAATTCAAAATGGCTAATACCAGTCCATTTCAGCTCACTAACGCCTAGGATATTGGTGTTTATGTGTTCCATTTCATTTTTTAAAAATTTGTTTTATTGTACTTTAGATGAAGGTTTACAGAACAAATAGTTTCTCATTAAACAGTCAGTACACATATCGTTTTATGACATTGGTTAACAACCCCACGACATGTCAACACTCTCCCTTCTCAACCTTGAGGACCTTTTTTTTGGTGAAAATATACACAGCCAAAGTTACACCATTTCGAAAGTTTCTACATGTACAATTC
>NW_004444047.1:12347-37633 GCF_000243295.1 Trichechus manatus latirostris | reverse complement strand
ATTGTCTTTATAAACTGTTATGCCAATTGAGCTAGATGTTCCCCGAGACCATGGTCCCCACAGCCCTCCGCCCAGGAATTCAGTCCCTCAGGGAGTTTGGATGTGTCTATGGAACTTCCATGACCTTTCCTTGTACAAGTTGTGCTGGCTTCCCCAGTAATGTGTACTGTTTTACCCTTC
This sequence comes from Trichechus manatus latirostris, assembly GCF_000243295.1. Classification (NCBI taxonomy): domain Eukaryota; kingdom Metazoa; phylum Chordata; class Mammalia; order Sirenia; family Trichechidae; genus Trichechus; species Trichechus manatus. The sequence continues at coordinate 37,453 of NW_004444047.1, read as the reverse complement.
ACCTATCTATTTAGTTCCCCCCACTCCTCCCATCCCTCATAACCAATAAAGATTGTTTCTTTTTGTGTGTAAACTTTTACATGAGTTATACAGTAGAGATCTCATACAATATTCGTCCTTTTGTGATTGACTTGTTTCACTCAGCATGATGTCCTCCACTTTTGTTTCTCTGACTCTCCTGTGCTGAGTTCCTTTGGTTTGTGGATTTTTTCATTTCTTTTGTTTTTGTAGGTTTTGTTTTTACTGAGACTTTGTTTTCCTTCTTTATTTTGATGAGTAGGTTTGTTAACTTTCTTTGTGCTTAGCTTGAAATTTACCCTTATCTTCCTAGATTTGAACCAGTCTATTATTACTTGGTATTGCTTAACTTCCTCTCCATTAGAATGTTCTATATCTATACCGTGTATTCTCTCTTTTATGGTTCTGATGCTATTGTCATTTACAGATTAACCTCTCTGGTTCCCTTTTGTAATTCTTTTGGTTTTACATAGTCATTAAGACTTCATTTCCTAGGTCGGTATCTGGCTAATACAATCCTGTGTCCTATATTCAGCCTGTGGTCTGATACTGTTTGTTCTCAGACTGAAGGACTTCCTTTAATAAGTCTTCTAAGTTTGGTTTGGTTTTTACATAGTCCCTTACTTTCTGTTTATCTGGAAATGACCTGATTTCACCATATCTGAACAAGAGTTTTGCAGGATATATTATTCTTGGCTGGCAATTTTTTTTCTTTCAAGGTTTTATGTATGTCATCCCATTGTCTTCTTGCCTGTATGGTTTCTGGTGAATAATCCGAGCTGTCTTATTGTTTCTCCTCTGTACGTGACTTTGTTTTTCTTGAGCTGCTCTTTGGATTCTTTGTCTTTGGTTTTAGCGAGTGTGATCATGATATGTCTTGGTGATTTTTTTGGGGGTCTATCCTATACGGGGTTTGTTTTCTTGGATGGTCAGCTTTTCATCTTTCACGGTATTAGGGAAGTTTTTTGTCAGCAATTCTTCAATGATCCTGTGTCTTCTGTTTTATCTCCTTGTTCTGGAACTCCGATCACTCACATATTTTTTGCTTTTGATTGTATCCCACATAATTCTCAGGGTCTCTTCATTTTTCTTCATTCTTTTTTCTGATTTTTCCTCAGAGTTGCATCCAAATGTTAGTCTTCAATTCCATTGATGCTGTCTTCCACTGTTTCAAATCTGCTCCTCAGCCCTTCTATGACACTGTCCATTTCTGAAATCTTATCACTTGGATTTCTAATTGTTGTTTTTGTATAATTTCTAGTTGTGAATTTATTTTGACATTTTGTTCCTGCATTATTTTCCTGAATTATTCCATTTTTTGGTCTGTATTTTCCAAGAATTTGTCTGCCTTTTCCATGAAATTCTCTATTTTTCCCTCATTTTTGTCTGCTTTTTGCTTCAACTCTTGGATAATTCTCAGTATTAGAGATTTGAATTCCCTATCAGGTAGTTCTAGTGCTTTTTCTTCTACTGGAAAGTCATCTGGTGTTTTATTTTGGACGCCTACTGGAACCATCCTGTCCTGTTTTTGTAAATGTTTTGATACTGTCTGCTGTCTTCCGGGCATTCAGTAGTTATTTTTCTCGTTTATTGATTGTAGATGTTTGTTTCATCCTTTTTGTTTTTGTTTTTTAATTTGGCTATGTCTGAGCAGGCGGGCTGTGTGTTCTTTGTTTGCTCGTCTGTGGGCACGATACTTTTCACCTCCTTCTCCAATTGGCAAGGTCAGTCACTCAGATATGGTATAGCAAGGCAGGTCTAGCTGAAGAGGAATTGCTGGGACAGGTTGTTTGTGGCACTAACTACAGCTACCAGGGTGGGTCAGTAATCAGTGCAGGGCAGGTTCCGGTAGGCCGTGCCTGTGCTGCTTGGTGGTGTGATGTTAGGTGCACAGTGCAGGTAGGCAGGATGGAGGGGGGAGATTGTGATGTGTGGAGCTAAGATGGGTATGGGAGAGAGGAACAGGAGCCAAAAACATACAAAAAAGAGTGCTAGGGGAGCTTGCCGTTGGAGTGGAGAGATGAAAGACTATGAAATGGAGAAAAACAAAAAGGGGAAGAAGAAAAAAAAGAAAAGAAAATAATGAGTAAATAAAAATTAGAAAGAAAAAAAGAACAGCAAAGCTCCCAAAGATCCCACCAGTACAGCTACGAGGTCTGCGGAAGTTGTTCCCAGGTGTGGAAGTACAGCCTGGCTAGATGGCATAGAGGTATTCCGTGCCAGGTATCCAGGGGACAGGAAGAGAAGGACGGTATAGAGAGAAGAGAACCTGAGTAATGAAGAGAGACGAAAAGGGAAGAGGGAAAAGAAGACAAAATAAATTTTTTAAAAAAAGAACAAGAAAACCCCCCCAAAAAACAGAAAAAAAAAAAAAAAAACCCACAAAAAAAGAAATGCGCCCAGGGATCCCTCTGTGCGTCTGCGCAAGCTGAGGAGGTAGGTCTCAAGCCGCGCAGCAACGCCTGGCCAGAACGGGCTCCCAACTCTAGAAAAGAAAAAGAAAACAAAGAAAGATTTGAAAACAAACAAACAAAAGGCCCTGGGATCCCATCAGCATGGCAGCATGGACCGGGAAGCAGTTCCACACTCGAACGGAGCTCCATAGCCCCTCAGGAAGAAGCAAAGATGGCGCACAGAGCCTGGTATTTGAGCAAAAGGAGGAGGAGGTGGTGATAGGTAAGGAAGAAATCCAAAGAAGTGGAAAAAAGCAACACCAGCAGCCAACAAATGGCACTCAGGGAGTTGGCCAGTGCGGGTGGATGGAATCCAAGCAGCCAATGCTTCCTGGCCAAGAGACTGGGGCCATGGGAAGCAGAGGAGGCCGAGCGGGGGTGAAGAAGGGTGGGGGGTGGGAAAGCGTATATCGTTAGTTACCCATTGTTCTGTCTCCTGCTGGAAGCTCCGTGAAGCAGCTTTCTTGTACCCCGATTTGTGGTCTTTGATAGGAATCCAAGATGGCAGATCCCTGCTGCATTAGCTGATAGGGGACCTCTCCATGTATGTCTCCTCGCTCTCTGTTCTCTGCCAGTTTCTTATTCCATTTGGTGCTTCGCTGAGTTATCTCTTCATTTGATGTTTAGGATTTCAGGACTGCTGTTTCCTCTGTTTGGCTTGGTTTTTCAGATCCTTGCTGTGGAGGGACAGCTTGGTGCCTCTGCCGCGTTCCATTTCATTTTTAATGATTTCCAATTTTCCTAGATTCACACTTCGTACATTCCACATTCTGACTATTAATGGATGTTTGCAGCTGTTTCTTCTTATTTTGAGTCGTGCCACAAGAGCAAATGAAGGTCCCTAAAGCTTGACTCCATCCACATCATTAAGGTCGACTCTACTTTGAGGAGGCAGCTCCTCCCCAGGTGTCTTTTGAGTGGCTTCCAACCAGAGGGGCTCATCTTCCAGCACTGTATCAGACAATGTTCTGCTACTATTCATAAGGTTTTCACTGGCTAATTCTTTTCAGAAGTAGACTGCCGGGTCCTTCTTCCTAGTCTGTCTTAGTTTGGAAGTTCAGCTGAAACCTGTCCACCATGGGTAACCCTGCTGTTATCTGAGTACCAGTGGCATAGCTCCCAGTATCACAGCAATACGCAAGCCCCCACAGTACGACAAACTGACAGACACGTGGGGGATATAATTGTCTACTATTTTGTAATATGATGTGATTTCCCTATGTGTTGTATATTCTAGCACTATGATGTAATAAGATGGATTAGTGGCAGTTATATTGATGAGGTCTACAAGATTAGATAGTGCCTTAAGCCGTCTTTTAAGATACAAAAGAGAGAAGCGAGCAGAGAGACAGGGGGACCTCATACCACCAAGAAAGCAGTGCCAGAAGCAGAGTGCATCCTTTGGACCTGAGGTTCTTGCGCTGAGATGCTCCCAGACCAAGGGAAGACTGAAGACAAGGATCTTCCTCCAGAGCCGACAGAGAAAGCCTTTCCCTGAAGCTGACTCCCTGAATTTCAGCTTATAGCCTACTAGACTGTGAGAGAATAAACCTCTCTTACTTCTCTTTGTTAAAACCATCCACCTGTGGTATTTCTGTTACAGCAGCACTAGATGACCAAGACACTCATTAACAACCTGTGATACGCAGATGACACAACCTTGCTTGCTGAAAGTGAAGAGAACCTGAAGCACTTACTGAAGACCACAGCCTTCAGTACGGATTACACCTCAACATAAAGAAAACAGAAATCCTCACACGTGGACCAATAAGCAATGTCATGATAAATGGAGAAAAAACTGACGTTATCAAGGATTTCATTTTATTTGGATCAACAATCAACGCCAATGGAAGCAGCAGTCAGGAAATCAAATGACATACCACATTTGGCAAATTGCTGCAAAAGACCTCTCTAAAGTGTTAAAAAGAAGGATGTCACTTTGAGGACTAAGGTGCGCCTGACCCAAGCCATGGTATTTTCATTCACCTCGCAGGCAAGTGAAAGATGGACAATGAATAAAGAAGGCTGAAGAAGAGTTGATGTCTTTGAATTATGGGGTTGGTGAAGAATACTGAATATACCACGGACTGCCAGAAGAACGAACAAGTCTGTCTTGGAAGAAATACAGCCAGAGTGCTCCTTGGAAGCGATGATGGCGAGACTTCATCTCACATACTTTGGACGTGTTATCAAGAGGGACCAGCCCCTAGAGAAGGACATCATGCTTCATAAAGTGGAGGGTCAAAAAAAAGAGGAAGAGCTTTGCAGAGGTGGACTGAGACAGTGGTGCAACAATAGGTTCAAACATAACGACGACTGTGAGGATGGCACAGGACCGGGCAGTGCTTCGTTCTGTTGTACTTAGGGTTGCTATGAGTCGGAACTGACTCGACAGCACCTAACAACAACAACACCAGTTTTAGCACAGATAGGTGAAAGGACAAATACTTAGACTAGGGAAACATCCTTCTCACACCATCTGAAAGCCTCAAGGGAAAACCATCCCTCCAAAAAGGATGGATCAGGAGACCCCACACATCATCAGCTGCACTTACTATCCTCTGCTTCATTTCACTGGTGAATTCATAAGAGGACCAAGCCCCATACAGGACCCCATTAACAGACAGTGCCTTCTGCTACTAACTCTCTCCCATTTTCTACCACATCACACAGTTTGAGACATGGAGCTCTGGTTTTAGATCTGCATAGAAAAGCTCCAGTACCTGGAGGAAGCCAAGAAAACTGTTTGCCGGGATGGGACAAGGATGGCTCTGGCGGATATGGGGCTTGGTCTCCTCAGCCAGAGCCGCTCCGTCTTCAGACTGTGGTCAGAAGGTTCTGTCATTTAACCCAGAGAACCAAGCCCCAGGATGGGGATGTTTAAGGAAAGTGACCCCAGGAATTCAAGGCTTGAAAATCCACGTATGTGTAGAGGAAGGGCCCAGTGACAGGGGAGCAGGGCCTCAGGATGCCTCTTAGGGCTCAGTCCCTTGGCCTCCTCTGCCACCTTTTTACTTCACTGAGGAACCTTAGGGACCGGAGTACACAGTCCCCCAACAATTCACATCTAGCCTCACCCCTTATAGTAACAATACCCCAGTTCTCTGTAGTACGCACCATTTCCTGGCTCCAGCTTCTGGAAGTCTAAATGAACGTGCTCTCTAAGCCCAAGAAGCCTCTTCAGGAAGAGGGACAGCAGTAGAAGCGGAGCCACTAGGTGGTCTGGAGGCAGAAGAATGATGTTTGGTCCACAGAGCCAGTCAGAGCAGCTGAAATCCTTACTTGTGATCGCATAGATGGTCGCCGTCGGTCCTCAGCTGCCTAGACTGGACTATCTCTCCCTGCACCACACATGGGACCTGAAATGAAGTAGCAGATAGTGTTGAGTAAGGAGTGACGGGTTCCTGGACTTCGGTTCTTTCCCTGGGCAGGGGTTCCCCCAGGCTCAAGGCCATGCTGCACTCTGAGGACATCTGCATTTAGGGCAGATCCTGCTCCAGCCTTCCAGAGCACACACTTGCATTCTTCATGCAGCTCTACAAGGCGCTTCCTCTGGCAACGTGACAGAGGGAGGAGCTTCCTCATCCCAGAGCATGAGAGGCATCCAGGCCTGCCCAGGCTGGAGAACCTGAACCCGGCTTCCTTCAGGGTGTCAGGGCTCCAAGGCTTAGGTTGAGGGTTCACCTATGAGGTTAAGGGTTTGCTTCTGTAGAACCCACACACTTTTATTTGGTATCAACACGGGTGAATTTTCAAGAACATATATTTCAAGTTCAGTCAATGAACTCATCACGCATCAATGATTTTTAATTATGTACAGCTGAAAGTCTTCTGTTGTGCTTTTTTTAAAACTTTCATTTCACATAAAGTGATAATCATGAGGCACGTGCCTCTTAGCTCAAGTAGATACAAGACACTAAATGGGCAGCTTCTGTCCGGAGAAAAGATGGCAAGGCAGAGAGGGTTAGGAGCTGGTTGAAAATGGACACGGGGAATCGCGTGGAAAGGAGGAGTGTGCTGTCACAGTATGGGGAGAGCAATTAGGGTCACATAACAATGTATGTATAAATTTTTGTACGGGACACTAACTTGAAACGTAAACTTCATTTAAACTACAATAAAAAAATTAAAAAAAAACAACAACTTTCATTTCATTTATACCATGGCAATATGTGATCAAGGAGCCCTGGTGGCCCAGTGGTTAAGCACTCAGCTGTTAACCAAAAGGTCTAGTTTGAACCCACCAGCCACTCCACGGGAGAAAGAGGTGGCAGTTGGCTCCCATGAAGATTACAGCATTGGAAATCCTATGGGGCAGTTCTACTCTGTCCTATAGAGTTGCTAAGAGTTGGAATTGACTCGATGGCAACGGGTTTTTGTTGCTGAACATGTGATCAGTATTCTTCCTGTTGTTTTTCCAACTAACATTTCTTTCCTCCCCTTGAGTTTAGGTTTTTTTTCCTTCACTCTCTGGTCATGACACCACCAGTCCCCAAGCTGTCCAGAAATCTGGGAGAATTCCTGAACACGTTCTCTTTCAATCTTACAATAATCAGTCAACCAGTAAATCAGAAATCATTGTTTTCTCTAAAGAGCAGTCCCCTACGTCTGTTCCCGTTTCTTTCCCCCCCACTATCCCACCCAGCCGACTCCTACTCTTTTTTTTCCCTTGGTCTCAGTGTAAATGTTTTCTCTCTCTCACATGATCTGTACACCGGCAGCTCTTCTTCAAACATTATCCTTCCTTTTGTTAATTTCTGTAACAGCATTCTCTACTTCTAATTCACATCCTATTTCTATAATTGTTATTTTCAGCATAAACTGGGAGCTTATTAGAAAATCTCAAGCCCACCCCAAGATAAAAATCCACACTCTCACAAGACCCCAGGGGTATCTACATCCAAGCACTCACTGCTCTGCTCTACAGCCTGTAACTGAGGGAACATTCTATCACGTATGCCTTGTCCCAGCCCACCCACCAGCCTGTCCATGCCCCCCCATTCCTTGGCATTGGTGGCCCAACCAGGCCCTGCTCGCCCCTCCCAGCCTCCAGCCTGTGCTGGGATTATCACCCGAAGGTAGATGCCACCCCAGTGCCCCCCCACCCGGGGCTGAAGCACGCTGGCCAGGGTGTGTGGAGAAAGGCCTTGGGGGGTGGGGGGATGGGCGCACCCCTGGCCCTCTCCGAACTAGAGTTCAGGTTACCAGTGAAACTCATCACAAAGGTGGACACACAGACACCAAAGACAAAGCAACAATCCCTGGAGGAGCCTGGGCCAGGACAGAGCCATCTCATAACTGGGCTCTGAGGGCTGCCTCCTTCCTGCTCTCCCCAGCTCATGGGTCTGAGGGTGTGTGATATCTAGGCCTTCCTGGAAAGACTGGGAGCTGGCCCCTGCAGCCCAGGGATGGCCGGGGCTAGGTGGAGAGGGGGTGCCAAAGGCCAAGGCGAGGGCAGAGGCTGCAAGGCACCTGGGAAACATCCAGGAAAGAGGGGCCGTATCAGCTACTCCCCCATCTTGGCTGGAGCCTGGGATCTAAGCCTGTGAAGAGAGGCTGACAGGCGACAGACGGTACACGCTGGGGGAAGAGGGGACTGACCTGGGCTCCGGGGTGCCCATCATGGCCTCCCTCTCCTAGTGGGAGGGGAAGATACCAGTGCCCAGTTCTCATATCCGTGCTGGAAACTGTGGATCATGCCCTAACAGGAGCCTGGAGAGAGGGGGCAAACAAAAGGAGTGTGGTGGGGAAGGCTGTGCTGGAGGACAGGAGGGGGTCATTGGGCAGGGAGGGCTGGCTGGAGATCCTTGGCGCTGCCCCTCTCCCACACTCGGAGCAGCTGAGGGCTGGGAGGCCTGAGGAGGCCGTGACAGGATAGAGGGGGGCAGCTGAGAGCCCATCGCAAACTAATCTGCAAAGCCCAGGCTACTGGAGAAGTGCACACCTGTTTAGACCCCTTCCTTGCCTCGCACCACCATCAGGAGTGTTCTCCTCATGAAGCTCACCACTCCCCCAGCCCCCAAGGCCAGGCTTCAGTCTCAGGGCCCTGAGGCAGGCAGGGCGCAGAGGGAGCTGGACCTCCAGGCCCCACCTTGGCCAGCCCTCTTTCTCGGAAGCTTGGTTCATTTCTAACTCATTCCAGAAAAGTGATGTCTCGACGAAAATTCCAGAGCAACAAAAAATTGGTAGTAGCTACAAAAGCCACCTCTCATTACCCAAGATACGCACAAAAGGAGAATATGTCAATGGTATTTACAGAAATGATCCCCAGCGGTATCAAATGGCAAACCCCTTAAGTGACACCCACTGGGACTTAAGTACAGCTTTTAAAAAGAAGGACTGACTTCTGTTGTTTATAAACTTGGAACAAACTAGGTGACTTCAACAGTACCAGAAGATTCCAACTCCTCATGAATTTCTACTGCTGTCTTGGAAGGGAAGTGGAGGAAATTCTGCAAGTCCTGTCCAGCATCCCATCTGACAGACCCTCTCCTAAGGTCGTGCATGCCCTAGTCTGAGGGCGGTGGCTCAGTATGGGGGTAAGAGACTCTCCATCTGGCAGGGGGAGGGCAGACAGGGCAGGACTCTAGACTGAAGGGGACAGTCCTCTGGTATCCAAAACCCAATCAGAGGGAGGGGAGGTTGGGAGTTGGCTGGGTTCCTGGCTGTTCAGGGAGCAAAAAAACAACGAATCAAAGTTAGACTCCATGGAGAACTTCCAGCCAAACTATGTTGTTGTTGTTAGGTGCCCTCGAGTTAGTTCAGAATCATAGCTAACCCATGTAAAACGGAACAAAACACTGCCCAGTCCTGTACCATCCTCACAATTGTTATGTTTGAGTCCACTGTTGCAGCCACTGTGTCAATCCATCTCATTGAGGGTCTTCCTCTTTTCTGCTGACCCTCTACTTAACCAAGCATGATATCCTTCTTCAGTGACTGGTCCCTCCTGATAACATGTCCAAAGTACGTGAGATGAAGCCTTGCCATCCTTGCTTCTAAGGAGCATTCTGACTGTACTTCTTTCAAAAGAGATTTGTTCGTTCATCCGTCACTCCACGGTATATTCAGTATTCTTCATCAACACTATAATTAAAAGGCATCAATTCTTCAGTCTTTCTTATTCATTGTCCAGCTTTCAAATGCATATGAGGTGAATGAAAACACCATGGCCTGAGTCAGATGCACCCTAATCCTCAAAGTGGTATCTTTGCTTATTAATACTTTGAAGAGGTCATTTGCAGCAGATGTGCCTAATGCAAAGCATCGTTTGATTTCTTCCACGGGTGTTGATGGTGGATCCAAGTAAAATGCCATCCTTGACAACTTCAATCTTTTCTCTATTTATCATGATGTTGCTTATTGGTCCAGTGGTGAGGATTTTTATTTTCTTAATGTTCATATGTAATCCATACTGAAAGCTGTGGCGTTTGATCTCCATCAGTAAGTGCTTCACGTCCCCTTCACTTTCAGCAAGCAAGGTTGAGTCATCTGCATAACACAGGTTGTTAATCAGTCTTCCTCCAATCCTGATGCCCCGCTCTTCTTCAGAGTCCAGCTTCTCGGATTATTTGCTCAGCATACAGATTGAATAAGTATGGTGAAAGGATATAACCCTGACATACACCTTTCCTGAATTTAAACCACGCAGCATTCCCTTGTTTTTTCCGAATGAAAAAGAGCACAATTAAGTGCTCCAGAATTCCCATTCTTCACAATGTTATCCATAATTTGTTATGATACACACAGTTGAATGCATTTACATAGTCAATAAAATACAGGTAAACATCTTTCTGGTATTCTGTACTTTCAGCCAAGATCCATGTGACATCAGCAATGATATCCCTCATTCCACATCCTCTTCTGAATCCAGCCTGAATTTCTGGCAGTTCCCTGTCAACATACTGCTGCAGCCACTTCTGAATGATCCTTAGCAAAATTTTACTTGTATGATATTAATGATACTGTTCGATAATTTCCACATTCGGTTGGATCACCTTTCTTGGAAACAGGCATAAATATGGATCTCTTCCAGGCAGTTGGTCAGGTAGCTGTCTTCCAAATTTCTTGGCATAGGCAAGTGAGCAATTCCAGCGCTACATCTGTTTGTTGAAACATCTCAGTTGGTATTCTATCAATTCCTGGAGCCTTGTTTTTTACCAATGTCTTCAGTGCAGCTTGGACTTCTTCCTTCAGTACCATCAGTTCTTGATCATATGCTACCTCCTGAAATGACTGAACATTGATCAATTCTTTTTGGTACAGTGACTATGTGTATTCCTTCCATCTTCTTTGGCTGCTTCCTGTGTCATTCAGTATTATTCCCATAGACTCCTTCAATGTTGCAACTCAAGGCTTGAATTTTTTTTTCAGTTCTTTCAGCTTGAGAAATGTCAAGTGCGTTCTTCCTTTCTGGTTTCTAACTCCAGGTCTTTGCACATGTCATTATAATACTTTACTTTGTCTTCTCCAGCTGCCCTTTGAAATCTCCTGCTCAGCTCTTTTACGTCATCATGTTTTCCTTTCACTTTAGCTACTCGACATTCAAGGGCAAGTTTCAGAGTCTCTTCTGACACCCATTTTGCTCTTTTCTTTCTTTTATGTCTTTTTAATGACCTCTTAATGACCATTTCCTTCATGTAACATGTCTTTGATGTCATTCCACAACTCATCTGATCTTCGGTCATTAGTGTTCAACTTCTCAAATCTGTCCTTGAGATGGTCTCTGAATTTAGGTGGGATATATTCAAGGTCGTACTTTGGCTCTTGTGGACTTGTTTTAATTTTCTTTAGCTTCAACTTGAACTTGCATATGAGCAATTGATTATCCGTTCCGCAGTCAGACCCTGGCCTTATTCTGACTGATGATATTGAGCTTTTCCATCGTCTCTTTCCACAGATGTAGTCGATTTGATTCCTGTGTATTCCATCGGGTGACGCCCAGGTGTATAGTCGTCACTTATGTTGCTGAAAAAAGGTATTTGTGATGAAGAAGTCACTGGTCTTCCAAAATTCTATCATGCCATCTCTGGCATTGTTTCTATCACCAAGACCATATTTTCAAACTACAGATCCTTCTTCTTTGTTTTCTTTGGCATTCCAATCACCAGTAACTGTCAATGCATCTTGATTACATGTTTGATCAATTTCAGACAGCAGAAGTTGGGAAAAATCTTCAATTTCTCCATCTTTGGTCTTAGTGGTTGGGGTATAAATTTGAATAATAGCGTATTAACTGGTGTTCCTTGTAAGCATATGGATATCATCCCATCACTGACAACACTGTACTTTAGAATAGATCTTGAAATGTTCTTTTTGACAATGAATGCAATGCCACTGCTCTTGAATTTGTCATTCCCGGCATAGTAGACCATGATTGTCCAATTCAAAATGGCCAATACCAGTCCATTTCAGCTCACTAATGCCTAGGATACCGATGTTTATGCATTCCGTTTCATTTTGGGCATTTTCTAATTTTCATAGAGTTATACTTTGTCCATTCAACGTTCCTATTAGTAATGGATGTTTGCAGCTGTTTCTTCTCATTTTGAAGGCAAACTATAAGACTGCCTAAAGCTGAAGATTCTTGCAGCTGCAGGCCGGAAGAAATAAGAACGTTTTTATTATTGTTGTTTTAAATTCAAGTCAATGGGCTCAAACACAGTATTGATTGTGAGGGAACATTTACTCTTTCTATAAGGCCAGCAATACCCTGAGACCAAGGCCAGATAAAGATACCACAAAAAGACTACAGACCAATATCGGTTATGAATCTAGATGCAAAAATCCTTAGCAAAATACTAGTAAACTGAGTCTAATGGCATACTAATGGGATTATACACTCCGATGAAGTGGGATTTATCCCAGGAAAGGTTCAATATAAGAAAATTAAACAATGTAACACACCACATTAATGAAACAGAGAAAAATAATCACATGATTATCTCAATCAACACAGAAAAGGCATTTAATAAAACCCAAGACCCTTTCAAGATAAAAACACTCAATAAACTAGACGTAGAAGGGAAATTCCTCAATATGCTAAAAGCCATTTTTTAAAAACCCACAGTTAACATCATACTCAATGGAGAAAGACTGAAATCACTCCCCCTAAGAACAGGACAGACCAGTATGTCCACTTTCACCACTGCTATTCAATACTGTATTGGAAGTTCTAGCCAGAGCAATAAAGTAAGAAAAAGAAATAAAAGGTATCCAAACAGGACAGGGAGAAGTAAAACTATCTCTATTCATAGATGATATGATCCTATATATAGAAGATTCCAAAGAATCCACAAGCACTACAGCTAATAAATGAATTCAGCAAAGTTGTAGGATACAGTTCAATACACAAAACATCAGCTGTGGTTCTATAAACCAGCAATGGACATCTTAAAAAGGAAATTAAGAAAACCCTTCCATTTTCAATAGTATCTAACAGAAAACATCTTGGTAAAATTTTATCAAGGGGGGTGAAAGACTTGTACACAGAAAACTATAAAACATTATGGAAAGAAATTAAAAAGTTCTAAATAAATGGAAGTCACCTCAGAAAAAAGGCCAGGAGATCTACTTGCAAAAGGTCCAGGTATTGAAAGCCCTATAGAGTGCAGTTCTACCCTGAAACACGTGGGGTCGCCACAAGTCGGAGTCAACTCAAAGGCAACCTTTTTTTAGTTTAAATAAATGGGAAAATATCCTGTGTTCATGGATTGGAAAACTTAATACCGTTAAGGTGTCAACAGCACCCAAAGTGATCTACTGATTCATTGCCAATCCCTATCAAAATTCTAACAGCCATTTTGAGAGAAATGGAAAAGCAAACCCTGAAATTCACAAGGAATTGCAAGAGGACGCAAATTAATCCAAAGCAATGTTAAAAAGAGAAAAAAGTAGAACTCACATATCCCTATTAAAAAAATTTACGGTAAAGCTACAATGATCCAAACAGTCTGGTTCTGGTATAAGGATAGTTATACAGACTAATGGAATAGAATTGAGAGTCCAGAATGACATTTTCTGCAAAGGTGAAAAATCCATTCAATGTGAAAAAAAAATTCTCTTCAACAAATGGGGCTGGAAATTCTGCGTCTCCACATGCAAAAGAATGAAGTTGGACTCATACATTATACCATACGTGCAAAATAACTCAGAATAGATTAATGACCATACATAAACTAAAACTATAAAACTTTTATGGTAAAAACATATGGTAGTGCTTCAGGACCTAGTTTTTGACAATAGATTCTTAGATGTGACATCAAAATCATGAGCAACAGAAGACAAAACAGATACATTAGACTTCATCAAAATTAAAAACTTTTGTGCATCCAAGACTTTATCAAGAAAGTGAAGATACAACCTACAAACTGGAAAAAATATTTATGAAACATGTATGAGATAAGGATTTAATACCCAGAGTATATAAATAATTCCTACAACTCAATAACAAAAAGATAAACAACCCAATAAAAAATGGGCGAAGGACCTGAATAGACATCTCTCCAAAACAGACAGACAAATGGCCAAAAAGCACGAGATGATATTCAATGTCATTAGTGACCAGGGAAATGCAAATCAAAACAAAACTGAGATGCCACTTCACACCAACTATGATGGCTATTATTAATGGTAGCAATTTACAGTGGTACTGCCTCTATGGAAAACATTCATGGTTCAGTGGTAGAATTCTCACCTGCCATACAGGAGACCTGGCTTTGATTCCCAGCCAACACACCTCACATGTAACCACCACGTGTCTGTCAGTGGGGGCTTGTGTGACACTGTGATGCTGAACAGGTTTCAGCGGAGCTTTCAGACTACGACAGACCAGGAAGAACAGCCTGGTGATGTACTTGTGAAAATCAGCCAATGAAAATCCTATGAACCACAATGGTCCGTTTCATTCCACAGTACATGGGATAACCATAAGTCAGGGCCAACTCAAAAGCAGCCAACAATAACAACATAACATACAAAGGGAAGCAGAGTATGTCTATTTGGGTATTAGACTATATTATAAAGAATCAATTCTGTTGAAAATGAAAATTACACATATTTCTATGACGTATTATTATATAAACAAAGTGAACAGTGGTCAACAGTACCACAAATTGTGGAGAGTAACGGTGATATAGCCCCTAGGTGTGAGTCTTTCAGGATGTTTTTCTAAGGCACTAAATGACAGGCTATGTCCAGAATCTCTCAACACAGAATAACAATCTCATTGTTCTGGTAGGAATGTTTTTGTCTGTGAGTGACAAAACACCTAGAAACTGAAACAAGAATTTTATCAGTTTTTCTTGTATGACAACAGCAAGTCCAGAGATGACAGTGCAGGATGTGACAGGTGCTCTGTGAAGTCATCAGTGACCCAGACTCCTTCTTCCTGCCTGCTCTACCTCCATTACCACGCACCTGCACGCTCATCACGGCAAGCTGGCTGCTGAATGAGAAAGAACAAGACTGAAGGATGAGGGAGAAAGCCTGTTTTTTTCCTTCTTAGGCTTTGCATTGTTTACATGGGGAAGTATAAGACCCAGTGACTTTGTCTATGTTATGGCAAGTTCTATGTCAAATAGCCACCCTTATTATAATGGAAAATGAAGACACTGACTGTTCAGTGGCAAAATTCTCTCCTCCCACTCTGAGGACTAAGGTGTGCCTGACCCAAGCCATGGTATTTTCAATCACTTCATATGCATGCGATAGCCGGACAATGAATAAGGAAGACTGAAGAAGTACGGATACTTTTGAATCATGGTGTTGGCAAAGAATGCTGAACATACCCTGGACTGCCAGAAGAACAAACAAATCTGTCTTGGAAGAAGTACAGCTAGAATGTTCCTTAGAAGCAAGGATGGCGAGACTTCATCTCTCATGCTTTGGACATGTTATCAGGAAGGACCAGTCCCTGCAGAAGGCCATCATGCTTGGTAAAGCAGAAAAAACTCAAAAAGCTCATTGCCACTGAGTCGATTCTGACTCATAGTGACCCTACAGGACAGAGCAGAACTGCCCCATAGAGTTTCCAAGGAGTGGCTGGTGGATTCGAACTGTTGAGTTTCTAGTTAGCAGCTGAACTCTTAATCACTCTGCCCATCAGGCTCAATAAAGTAGAGGGTCAGTAAAAAATAAAACAACAAGGTGGACTGACACAGTGGCTGCAACAATGGGCTCAAGCATAACAACGATTGTGAGGATGGCGCAGGACTGGGCAGTGTTTTGTTCTGTTGTACGTGGAGTTGCTATGAGGCGGAGCCGACTCGGCAGCACCTAACAACGACAACCACAACAACCCATGCGGGAAACCTGGTTTCAATTCTAGACCAGTGCACCTCATGCGCAGCCACCGCGCAGCCACCACCCGTCTGTTCAGCGGGGATTTGCATGTTGCTATGATGCTGATCAAGTTTCAGCAGAGCTTCCAGACTAAGACAAAGTAAGGCCTGGTGATCCTACTTCCAGATTTAAAAAATGGCCAAGGGACTTAAATAGACATTTCTCCAAAAAAGATAACCAGATGCCTAACAAGTACATTAAAAGATGCTCAGTGTCATCTAGTCACTAGGGAAATGCAAATCAAGACCATGTGAGATACCACTTCACACACACTAAAACCAAAAAACCAAACCCACTGCCATCGAGTTGATACTGACTTATTGTGACCCCATAGGGTTTCTAAGGCTGTAAATCTTTATGGAAGCAGACTGCCACATCTTTCTCCCACAGTCACTGGTGGTTTTGAACTGCCAATTTTTCTGTTAGCAGGTGAGTGCTTTAACCACTGTGCCAAAAGAACAAGTGTTGGTGAGTATGTAGAGAAACTGGGACCCTCATGCACTGTGGATGGGAATGGAAAACAGTACAACCACTGTGGAAAACAGTTTGGCACTTCTTCAAAAAGGTAAACTTTGAATTAACATACGACTCAGACATTCCACTCCTAGGTGGGCAGTTTGAACCCAACCAAAAGACTTAAAAGCAGGGATTCAAAAAGATATTTGTATACCAATGTTCATCGCCACATTATTTACAATAGCCAAAAGGTAGAGAAACAACTCAAGTGTTCATCAACAGATGAATGGATAAAAAACAAACAAAAAAAAAACACACATCCATGAAATAGTATTCATTTGTAAAAGAGAAATTCTGTTCATGCTTCAGCATGGATGAACCTTGAAAACATCATCCTAAGTGAAATCGATGAAACAGATTATTAGACACAACTTACATGAAATACGTAGAATAGGGAAAAGCATAGAGATCAAAGTTTATTAGTGGCTACCAGGGACTCAGGGGAGGGGGGAGTTGGGAGTTACTGCTTCAGGGTACCGAGTTTCTATTTGGAATAATGAAAAAGTTTTGGAATTAGATGGTGGAGATGGTTACACAACCTTGTTAATGTATTTAATGTCACTGAACTGTATAGTTAAACATGGTGATAATGTCAGGGGACATCTAGGTCAACTGGCATAACAAAGTTCATTAAGAAAATGTTCTGCATGCATCTGGGGTCTTAAAAGCTAGAGAGTGGCCATCTAAGATGTATCAATTGATCCCACCCACCTGGAGCAAGGAGAATGAAGAACACCAAAGACACAAGGAAAATATTAGCCCAAGAGATAGAAAGGGCCACATAAACCAGAGACTCTATCAGCCTGAGATCAGAAGAACTAATGGTGCCCAGCTACCACTAATGACCGCCCTGACAGGGAAAACAACAGAGAGCCCCTGATGGAGCAGGAGAAAAGTGGGGTGCAAAACTCAAATTCTAGTAAAAAGACTAGACTTAATGGTTTGACTGAGACTGGAGGGACCCCAGAAGACATGACCCCAGACTCTCTGTTAGCCCAAAACTGAAACCATTCTTCAGGCCAACTCTTCAGACAAAGATTAGACTGGACTATGTGACATAAAATGATACTTGTGAAGAGTGTGCTTCTTAGCTCAAGAAGATACATGAGACTAAATGGGCAGCTCCTGTCCGGAGGTGAGATGAGAAGACAGAGGGTCCAGAGCTGGTTGAATGGACATGCAAAATCCGGGGTAGAAAGCAGGAGTGTGCCGTCACAGTATAGAGAGAGCAACTAGGGTCACATGACAATCTGTGTATAAATTTTTGTATGAGAAACTAACTTGAATTGCAAACTTTCACTTAAAGCAAAAAAAAAAAAAAAAAAAAACGGTGTAAATGGAAAAAATTTTAGCTACATATATTTTACTACAATACTTTTTTTTTAAAAAAAGATCCACTGCCCTCTTCCTTATGAACACTCAGGGATCATTTTAAAGGTGCAGACCTCTAAGCGCTCTTCTGTGAACTACTAAATCAAAAGCACAGGGAGTAACCACGACACTGGATGTTTGAAATGCTGGCCACAGGTTTTATGCACACTCAAGTTCAGGAACAACCATCAATTCAGGACAGATCACTTGAAGAAACGAGAAGCTAAAAGTCCAGATGTCACATTATGAAACTCTTTATCATTTCCTTAAAGACGAGAACGGAAACTCAGGTAAGAAAGGCAGGGGCTCTCAAGAGACTCACAAGGGAAAATGCAGACATTCAAGGACAGACCCTGCCTTCTCCTACATCACCAGGTCAACCAGGTTCCTGTAGTTCTCCAACATTATGCTCCTTTACAAAGCCCCCTGAGCAGGATACAGGCATCCCACCCCTCCCCCCAACCCCGCTCCTTCTGGGGGAAATTTACAGACAAATCCTTGTATGTCAATGGTAGCTAACATGAAAAACACATTTCTCCAGTGGTCCACAGTGCAGTGTTGGTGGGGCAGTTCTTATTTTCACATAATATGAGGGGAGGCAAGAGGTATCTAAATCAATTTCGACTGAGGTACATGTATGGATGGATCCATACAAGATAATTTTGAACAAGTTATACATCCCTAATTTTAATCCATGATTAAAGCACAGAGACCAAAGTATATTGCTACCAGGGAGTCAGGGGAGGGGAGAAGGAGGAGTTACTGCGTAAGGGGTACTGAGGATATGAGATCCACTGTGGATTTTATATTTGTGTGAACGATAAATATGCAAATTAAAAAAATAATTGAACAAGTGGTTGTCTTTAACCAAGGGATAAATATTATGTTCTATCTTCCATATAACACATAATTTCTCAGATGAACCAGAGCAATAATTCCTCCACTTAAGGATTACAGAGAGTCAATACGAGGCCTGAAGAAAGGTCAGGATCTAACCTTGTGATCATAACCGAAATGATCTCTCACTTGACAGAGAACAAAACTTGCCTTGAGTCAAACATCTTAATAAATGGCAGAATGTGGGTGGTTGGGTTCTACAATTGAATCCAAAGAATCAAAAAGTCAAACAAAATATACACCATTCAAAGGACACTGACAGAGGGTTTCTCAACTGAGAAAACTTGGAACAAGTTAAAAAGAAACAACAAAGAATTAGTTAAACAGTTATTATATATGCACACAGAGAAGCATATACATAATTAGTGACTATTTTTATTATAATTAACATGATGTTGTTGTTAGGTGCAGTTAATTCTGATTCATGGCGACCCCATGTGACAGAGTAGAACTGCCCCATAGGTTTTGCAGGCTGTAATCTTTACGGAAGCAGATGGCCACGTCTTTCTCCCACAGAGCAGCTGTGTGGGTTAAACCGCTGACCTTTTGGTTAGCAGTTGTGTGCTTCACCATTCCACAACCAGGGCTTCTTATTAACACAATAGTGTAAAAATATTTAAGGTCAGGGGAAAAATATGTAAAACTTATCTATGAAATGATAAAATGTCTTTTATAGAAACCTATGGTGCATGCTGAAGGCATGCGGAAAAGCTGAGAATACCAGAAAGATGTTTACCTGTGTTTTATTGACCATGCAAAGACATTTGACTGTAGTTTACAACAAATTATGGATAACATTGCTGAAGAATGTGAATTCTAGAACACTTAACTGTGCTTATGAGGAACCTGTACATAGATCAAGAGGCAGTTGTTCAAAGAGAACAAGGGGATACTGTGTGGTTTAAAGTCAGGAAAGGAGTGCATCAGGGTTATATCCTTTCACCATACCTACTTAATCTGTATGCTGAGCAAATAATTCAAGAAGCTGGACTGTATGAAGAAGAACATGGCATCAGGATTGGAGGAAGACTCATTAACAACCTGCGATACGCAGATGTCACAACTTTGCTTGCTGAAAGTGAAGAGGACTTAAAGCACTTACTGATAAAGATCAAAGACCACAGCCTTCAGTACGGATTCCACCTCAACATAAAGAAAACAAAAATCCTCACAACTGGACCAATAAGCAATATTATGACAAACAGAGAAAATACTGAACTTGTCAAGGATTTCATTTTACTGAGATCCACATTCAGTGCCCATGGAAACAACAGTCAAGAAATCAAACGACACATTGCACTGGGAAAATGTGCTGCAAAGATCTCTTTAAAGTGTTAAAAATCAAAGGTGTCACTTTCAGGACTAACGTGGGTGTGATGGTTAAGGCTGTGTGTCGACTTGGCTGGGGCATGAGTCTCGGTGGTTTGGCAGTTACGATGTACTCTGGCAGTCGTGTGATGCTGTGATCACTTCCAGGAGAGGTTTGATATAATGTGATCATCTCCACCATGGAATTTGCTGTGAGTAGCCAATCAGTTGAAAGGGAGTTTCCTTGGGCGTGTGGCCTACATCAAATATAAGTGGACATTCTGGCAAGGCTTGTGGGGCTTTGCTCACTCTGGATCCTGCAGCTGGCTCTACTCATCTGACCTCCGGTTCTTGGGACTTGAGCTAGCAGTTTACCTGTGGTCTCGCCTGTCGATCTTGGGATTAGCTGATCTTCACAGCCCTGCTCTCTGACCTGCTGATCTTGGGTTCACCAGCCCTGCGGCTAGGTGAATCAGGAGAAGCGTCTATCCTGACCCATGGACTTGGGACATTCCAGCCTCTACAACCACGTAAGCCAATTCCTTGATATAAATCTCTCTCCATATATATTTATATGCTTTACTGGTTTCCCTTCTCTAGAGCACCCAGCCTAAGACAGTGTGCCTGACCCAAGCCATGGTATTTTCAAGGGCCTCAAATGCATGTGAAAGCTGGATAATGAACAAGGAAGACCGAAGAATTGATGCCTTTGCCATTACGTGTTGGTGAAGACTACTGAATATACCATGGACTGCTAAAAGAATGAACAAATCTGTCTTGGAAGAAGTACAGCCAGAACACTCATTAGAAGTGAGGATGGCAAGCCTTTGTCTCACATACTTTGGCTGTGTTATCAGGAGGGATCAGTCCCTGGAGAAGGACATCATGCTTGGCAGAGTAGAGAGTCATCAAAAAAGAGAAAGAGCCTCAACAAGATGGATTTACACAGTGGCTGCAACAATGGGGTCAAGCGCAGAAACGACTGCGAGGATGGTGCAGGACTGGGCAGTGCTTCGTTCTGTGGTACACGGGGTCACCATGAGCTGGAACTGACTCGATGGCATCTAACAACAACAACAACGTGGTACATGCACACCATCCGAATGATTCACCAAAAGGACAGCAGCTGTCTTCGAATGATGAATTTTATGGCTGGATCTTCATTACCATTTTCTGTCTATGTTTTTCAGTATTTAGTACAATGGACATATTTAAATTCTACTCCTGTAGTAAGGAATCTGATCTCACCTAAAGAGAGGGCTACGGCGGCTGGGTGGCACAAACCGTTAGTGCCGGACTACTAGCCAAACCGTTGGTGGTCTGAACGCACCCAGAGAAGCGTCAGAAGACAGGTCTAGCAATCTGCTCCTTAAAAGCCACAACCTTGAAAACTCTGTGGAGCAGTCTGACTGTACACAGTTCTACTCTGTACACCACGAGTCAGAGTGGACTCAATGACAACTAACAGCAACAAAAAGAATTCTGGCCTTGGTCCTGGCTCCCGGGAGGGGACCTCTAAACCCTTGGCATTTCCAGAGTGACAGGACTGATCTGTGATTCGTGGTGGCCCCTGGTCCTCACCTGATAGTTTATACTATAGAGGTGACACAGAGTGGAAGCTGGTCAGGCCAGAAAGACTCACCATGGGATTAGAGAGTTGGGACTTGTGTTCATAGTAGACAAATATGAACCGGTAAATGAGACCCCACGGCAGGAAGAAACACACAGCTGCCCAGAGGGGGTCAGCTGATGAAACCACCTGTGTGGAAGTTAGGTGGGGGTTTCTTTGGTTACAAAGTTGTACTTTAACATTCAACACCCAAAACAATGACTTGTTTATTACCAACAGGTCCTGGAGGGGAGCACACTCAAGGGCCACACACTGAGTTCACATGGGTGCCAAAGAAGGGGAGAATCAAAGAGCGCAGACAGAGCTAGCCTGAGCCTTTAATAGGATCCAAGGGGGCAGTACACTTTATTTCCTGAGCTTAGTGACTACTGGCTACTTTAAAACAAGTTATGGGCACCTGGTCGGGGGAGGTCTACGGATGCAACGTTGGCAGAGGGCATGGGGTCCTTGTCTGGGTTTCCAGGTGTGATGTGTAGGTGGGGAAGGGGAGAGTCAGCAAGGAGAGGAACTTCCCTTGGACTGTTATCTGGGATTTTGCACGGGAGCGTGAGGGTGAGTTGATTAGGAAGTCGAGCAGGTCTGCTCTTTCGAAATAAGTTATGTTTAAGCAGAAGCTGGAAGAAGAGGATGCCGAGGCATTTACAAAATGGAGTTTGGGTTTCTTATGATAGGCCTTTGGGCCCTAAGATACCAGCCTGACTTTGGGGTTGGGGAGGCAAGTGGAGGGCTGGAGTTCAGCCACCTGGGCAATAATTCAATCAATCATGCTTATGTGATAAATATTCAAAAAAATAAAAATAAAAAAAACCCTGGACACTGATGCTTATGTGAGCGTCTTGGCTTAGCAACGATCCATGGGTACTGTCACCACCAACGCCATCGATGCCGTAGGAAACTTGGCATCTGGAACCCTCCTATACGCTGCCCTATGTGTCTCTTCTTTGGCTGGTTCTAATTTCTATGTTTTCCCGGTAAAAATGTGATCATGAGTAAAGAGGTTTCAACGAGGTCTCAGAGTCCTTCTATACGGAACCTGAGGGTGGTTCAGGTAAACTCCCTAGCCTGCAGCTGGTGTCAGAACTCTTGGACTGATTTGGCAGTCTGGAGGATAGTGCCCTTAACCTCGAGTTTGGCTAACTATGGTAGTACTTAATCTTCTTTAAAAAAAAAAAAAAAAAAGAATGAAGTTGTTCCTGGGATATACCGAGGAAATCAACATGACTGCCCATCAGAGCATCCCCACTGCAATGAGAACCTACAGTAAACAAACGGTGCCTTCATTTTCTCTTAAGATCGCAGCCAAGAAAACCCTATGGAACAGTTCTACTCTGCAACACATGGGGTGGCCACGAGACGAAATCAGCTCGATGGCAACTAGCAACAGGGAAAAGGAAACGTGAAGAGAAGACAGTCATGTTTAGTAGGCACATAAACATGTATACTGGAAATATGACTACATAGAAACATACAAAGAGAACTGATTAATCATTAAGCTTGAAGAGAAAACTGAAAACAATTCCCACTGGAATCACCATGTCTGTAATACAATCAAAGGTAAGCATGCTGAGGATCTGGTATATTATCCGAATCAGCGACAAAGCAGCCCCGCTGGGGTAGTGGTGAAACAGCTGCTAAACCAAAGGTCGGCAGTTTGAACTCTAGACCTGGCCATCTGCCCCCATAAAGGTTACAGCCTAGGGGGCAGCTCTACTCTGTCGCATGCTGTCATTGTGCTGAAATCAACCGGAGGGCACCTAACAACAAATTAGTGAACACAAACTGAACCATTATCAAAGACACTTGGATACACTGAACATTCATCCAATATGACCATGTAGTGAATCATAAAGAAAATGTCAGCTAATTTCAAATAAGATGATATCTTACCGTATTTAACAATTCTCCTATTACTGAATATTGTATTGTCTTCAATTAGAAATAACGCTGTGAAACAATCTCAAAAAAAAAACAAAAACCAGGAGATTAGATAGGCCACAGTTCTTGCACAGTGAACTCAAAATGAAAGTAAACAAAAATCAGATAGAGGAAGCAAACAAATCAAAAAGCGAAGATAGTTTATATACTTAGAATCTGATTACAGGAAAAGTTCGTATAATCTATGTGACAACTGGTAAACGACCAATTTAGAGTCACTGTCACCATGAAGAACCAAAGTACTGAAAACCAGGGCATGTGTTCAAGAAGTAATCTTGAAATAAATGTATTTTTGAAAACATACTATTAAAAAATGAAGAAAGAAAAAAAAAAAAACAAAAACCATTGGCCTGGAGTCCATTCCAGTTCCTGGCAACCCCAGGTCTTACAGCCAGTAACTGCTGCACAGATTTCTTGGCTGTAACCTTTACAGAAGCACAGGCCTCTCCTCTGCGGGGCCCTGAGTGGATTCAAACCGCCAACATTTCCTTAGGGAGGTACACCAGCGTGAACCGTTGGGGCACCCAAGGACCTTAAAAAAAAAAAAAAAAAAGGTAGGTGGGCTTGAAAATAAATAAAACGACTGCTCAAATTTGTAAACCAAAAGAGGGAAAAATGAAAACCAAATTTCACATTAAAAATTAAGTAAATAGTATAACCTACAGGGTTAAACTGTTCCCCCTCCTTCCATCACACCCTGGGTCTGTGAGTTCCTGATAAGGCATCCTGTGTCACAGCCCAAGGCCACTTCACTATGTCGTAGCCCAAGGCCACTGCTACCCCTCCATTCCCACATGCGCAGTTGTCCTTAGACGAATTTCATGCGTCACACCCAAAAAAACCGACACCCCCTAGCTGCCCTGCTGCATCCCCCACGCACCCGACACATGTTAATCAGTTCCTGGAATTGCCACCTAGTCTCAGAAACTTCATGAATTATGCATAACTTCCCTATCCCGAACCCATAACTGTCCTAAAATCCCGAGCCTCAGGGAGCTTGATTTGAGACTCAGTCTCCCAGCTCTCTGCTTGACCGTCTTGCAATGAGGTGCACTTCCTCTTTCTCAAAGGCCTGGTGTCTCTCAACTGAATCGAGTGGCACCTGTCAGGACCCACCCTCCTCGGGTTATAATATCAACGAAACTTCAAAGAAATGACAAGCTTCAGCACTGAAAGGACGAAGCAGACTGGCTTCAAACGACAAAATGAACAAAACTTCCTGACGCGCGTGCGGGGGCCTGGGGCGCGGCTGGCGCCGCCCTGAGAGCCCAGGGGACGGCCCGGGGCGCAGGCGACGACCCCACAGGCTGCTCCGGGCGGAGGCGGGGAGGGGTCGGCGAGGGGCCGACGGAAGGCGGCAGGAGGGTTCCCCGGCCGGAGTGGGAAGGCCCCGCGGACCGGCTCGGAGCTATTTTACCGGAAACGGACGCGGATGCGGGCCGACAACGGGGCGGGTGCGGGGACCTGAGCGTCCGCAGGGTGCACCGGACCCCGAGCGGAAGAACGCGGGCGGGAGGGGACGCGGAACGCGGGATTAAACTAAAAAGACGATGCTCACTCACCCTCGTGGGATGTCGCTCCGAGCGAGCGTCTTCCGCAGGCGCAGGAAAAGGCGCGGCGGGCGGGGCTGTACACAG
>NW_004444047.1:0-12229 GCF_000243295.1 Trichechus manatus latirostris | reverse complement strand
GGGGCTGTGCAGGGGGCAGGGTGGGGGTGGGATGGGGGGAGGGTCCTTGGCCGCCGATGGGCGGGGAGTGTGCTGGGGCACCTGGGCTTGAACTTTCTCCTACCCCCACCTGGGCTTTTAGTTCTGGCCTTCAAAGAGAACTTGATTCTCCTCTTCAACCATTTCGTAGCCTTTGGGGTCTTGAGGACCCGAGCTGTTTCTGTTAACTTTTCAAACAGTTTCAGTAAAAAAGGAGAGTAATGTAGGTCACATACGTTGGAAGCTGAGATGTTTTTCTCCTACCATGTGATTGTTGTTTTTGTGTGTCCCGGAGTCAATTCAATTCCGACTCATAGCAACCCTATAGGACAGTAGAGCTGCCAAACTGAGTTTCCTAGATAAAAAGTAAAGATATCACTTTGAGGACTGAAGTGCGCCTGACCCAAGCCATGGTAGTTTCAATCATCTCATATGCATGCGAAAGCTGGGCAATGAATAAGGAAGACCTAAGAAGAATGGATGCCTTTGAATTATGGTGTTGGTGAAGAATATTGAATATACCATGGCCTGCCAGAAGGACAAACAAATATATCTTGGAAGAAGTACAGCCAGAATGCTCCTTAGAAGCCAGGATGGCAAGACTTCCTGTCACATACTTTGGGCATGGATCAGTCCCTGGAGAAGGACATTATGCTTGGTTAAGTAGAGGGTCAGCGGAAAAAGAGGAGGAGCCTCAACAAGACGGATTGACACGATGGCTGCAACAATGGGCTCAAGCATGACAAGATCATAAGGATGGGGCAGGACGAGGCAATGTTTTGTTCTGTTGTACATAGGGTCGCTATGAGTTGGAATTGGCTTGATGGCACCTAACAACAGCATTGCCAATGATGTCTCCATAAGTAAATCCAATGAGTGTGTCTCAGGCTTTTACTCGGATACAAAAAGTTGAACCATGACCTACTTCTGGGATGTAACATTTTCCTAGGCTTCTCTGATAGGTCATTCTCTGTCTTCAAACTACTCTGGTCATTCTTTCTCTATGTCTTCTGCAAATAATTTTTCAAAGAAAATGATTGGAACGTCTCAAAATGCGCTCCCCAGTCCCTCTTCGTCCCTTGTCTACACACTTTCCTGGCACTCTCACACATTTCTTCAGTAGCTTCAAATTCTTCCATTGCTCTCTCTAAATCAAAAGTGATAAAACTCTTATTTATATGTTATTTCTGAGCTATTACCTCTACTCACAAACTTACATGCACCTGCTTTAGTTAACTAGAGCTGCTGTAACAGAAATAGCACAAGTGGATGGTTGAAAAGAACAAAAATTCATTTTTTTTTCATAGTTTAGGAGGCTAGAGGTCTAAATTACGAGCAAAGAGTCTAGGGGAAGGCTCTCTCTCTGTCTGCTATGGGAGAAAATCTTTGTCTTTTTCAGCTTCTGTTCCTCGGTTCCTTGGAGATCTCCAGGTCGCCTGTATGTTTCCCCCATTCGCCGGTGCTTGCTTTCTGTGTTTAACTGCTCTTTTTATACCTCAGAAGTAATTTGGTTTTAGACACACCCTACACAGATATGACCTCATTAACATAACAAAGAAAACACTATTCCCAAAGGGGATTACATCCACAGGTATAGAGGTTAGGATTCCAACACATACTTTTGGGGGACACAATTCAATCCATCACAGCACCTAAAATGAAATACATCTCAGGACATTCATTACATCTTCCCCTAGAAAATATAAAAATTGCACCTCCTCTACTATCCAGTCGTAGTTATTGGATCCATCAAGCAACCAAAGATTGATCTTTTTCATGCTCTGACAGAACCCCCCCCCCCACACGCACACACACACACCAACACAGATAAACTTTGCTAAACATTTTCTCTACACTGAGGACTATTGTTATCCTTCATTTCCACCCCAATTCACAGACACACACTTTCCTACTTTATACTAATTTTTCTGTCTCAGTTTAAATGTCTGTTCCTCAGAGATCACATCACTGAACAACAATTGTTAGCCTTTCTCTTCATCTCTCTTTGACTTAGTTATAACTCTAATATTCCTTTGGGTCTCCCTGGGTAGTGCAAAAGGTTAAGCACTGGACTACTAGCTGAAAGGCTGGCAGTTCAAACACACCCAGAGGCGCCTTAGAAGACAGACCTGGCAATCTGCTTTGGAAAGGTCACAGCCTTTGGAGCACTTCCGCTCTACACCCATGAAGTCACCATCGGTTAGAATCAGCGCAATGGCAACTAACAACAACTATTCCTTTAGGCCACACATCCTGTTTGTCATTACACATTTATTTTTTTATTTTATTTTATTTTTTATTGTACTTTAGATGAAGGTTATAGAAGAAACAGTTTCTCATTAAACAGTTAGTACACATATTGTTTTATGACAATGGTTACAACCCCACCACATGTTAACACTGTCCTTTCTCAACCTTGGGTTCCCGATTACCAGCTTTCCCGTCCCCTTCTGCGTTTTAGTCCTTGTCCCTGGACTGTTGTGCCCCATTAGTCTCATTTTGTTTTATGGGGCTGTCTAATGTTTGGCTGAAGGGCGAACCTCAGGAGTGACTTCATTACTGAGCTAAAAGGGTGTCCGGTGGCCAAAGTCTCCAGGTTTCTCCAGTCTCTGTCAGACTAGTAAGTCTGGTCTTTTTTTGTGAGTTAGAATTTTGTTCTACATTTTTCTCCAGCTGTGTCTGGGACCCTCTGTAGTGATCCCTGTCAGAGCAGTCGGTGGTGGTAGCTGGGCACCATCTAGTTGTACTGGACTCAGTCTGGTGAAGGCCGTGGTAGCTGTGGTCCATTAGTCCTTTGGACTAATCTTTCCCTTGTATCTTGTTTTCTTCATTCTTCTTTGTTCCCGAAAGGGTGAGACCAGTGGCGTATCTTAGATGGCTGCTCACAGGCTTTTAAGACCCCAGACACTACTCACCAAGGTAGAATGTAGAACATTTTGTTTATAAACTGTGTTATGCCAATTGAACTAGATATTCCCCAAGACCATGGTCCCCACAGTCCTCCGCACAGCAATTCAGTCCCTCAGTGAGTCTGGATGTGTCTACGGAGCTTCCATGACCTTTCCTTGTACAAGTTGTGCTGGCTTCCCCAGTATTGTGTATTGTCTTACCTTTCACCAAAGTTACCACTTACCTATTGTCTGTTTAGTATTCCCTCCGCACCCCTCCTATCCCTTGTAACCAACAAAGATGGTTTCTTTTTGTCATTACACATTTATTTATTTGCATCTTTATTTATGATCTGTCTCCAACAATGATCTAAATGCAGAAAAATCTATCTCCGAATGCTAAGATGAGACCGATTCCTTTTGACCATGATTTATGCATTTTAATTTAAGAAAATTTCATGTTCATGATCACCTAATCTGTTGTCAGAGGGTCTGCCCCCAAATGTCTACAGTCTGATTAAAAAATATCTTCCAATTAAAAATTCATTTAAAAAATAAAGAAGATATGTCCCTTGTGATGAAAATTTTCTTCAGTACTCACCAGAACCCAAACAGATGGAAAGCCGAAGAAGCCAAGTTTTTACTGACAATGCCGCCACCACACTCAGAGCTCAAAGCTCCTTTGTCTCTCTAGAAAGAGCACCGTTTTTATGGTGGGCTCTCCTTATACGCAGCTGATAAACTCATCTTTATATGCAGTTGATAAACCAAAGGACTCACCTTATTAACTTGAATGCTAATCAAGAAAAATCTAATCAAAGTATGGCACTTTAACAAAGCCTTTTCCCTTTCATGAGGTGAATCATACAGCTGCAATTACAAAAAAGAGATTATGTCTTTAATTCTGTCATTCTTCTGAAGGTTTCAAAAGCAACCCTCATGCCTTTTCCCAGAGGCCTCACTGTTTTGTGAATTTCAAAGTTTGTGGACAATACAGTAGAGAACATGCCGCAAGAGGAAGCATCCTGCTGTCTATTTCTCAGAATGTTGGTTGTAATCTACCATCATTCTTTCAGGCTGTGGGCATCAGTGTGACTCTATATAAATAGAAATATTCATGTTGAGAAAAAATTATATTCAAGGAAAAATATTTTTCAGAATGTATAATGTGCATATTTTAGTACCAAGGAAATAAATGACCATTCCATGTAGGTCTCCTCAGGTCAGATTTAGCTAATGTCCTAATAAATGTAAAACCTTACAGGGTTCAAAGTATTAGGGATTCCCACAGGAAATAATCCAATTTCGTTATTGATTTTTCTATAAAAGTATGTATTTTAGGTAATTATTTCAAAAAACTAAATATGTAAAAATCTTAGGACATCTCTTTAGATATAGAAGATATTATTTCTGATGAAAAATAAAGGAGTGTATTTTCATTTTAGGTAGAAGCATTTGATCCCATATGATATATTTTGTCATTTTCTTTTTAAAATCCAACCTTCTGAAATTACAAAAAGTAGTACGTGTTATTTTAACAGTAAGTATTTTAGGTGATCGATACTCAACTTCATGGTTCTCTTACATGTCCTTATATCTTTAAAGCTTAGTTACACTGCAACATTCTTGAGACAAGTGATGATCTCTTTTTGTCAGAAATAAATACACGTTTCAGGTCAACTGTGATCCAGGCCTGCCCCAGGGATTGAAGTCACACTGGCAAATAATACAGACAGATCTTTAAACCCTGTGGAGTTGGGCTGGTTTACGAGATTATTTAAAGAGATGTGAGAGAGAACTTAAAAATCCATTCCCAAGGTATTCAGACTTACTGAAACCAAGGGGGGGCTGCTTCCTTTGACAATTAACTCTGTACTGTCATTCAAAACCTTTCTCTTACAATATAATTGAAAATTAATGAAAATGTCTTTTCTCAAGCCTCCAGAGGTTTATGATCATGGCTTACTGATTTTGTGGTTGTCTTGTAATTGTCAAGTTTTTTGTTTAGACTTTGAATGATTTTTGAACGCATACTACACTCTCGTAAGATTTATAATTCTGAAATAAATGCCAACCAATAAAAAATTCTGTTCAAAATTTCTGATAAACTGTTATATATGCATCCTGAAAAATATCAGTTCAACAGAGTGCTTTCCACTTGTGTTAGCAACTTCCCAGTTCATGAATCAGTAATCAGTCCTAATAAATTTCTTTCTGTCTTTCAAAATGTACGCAACAAATCATACACCCATTCAACAATGTTTACACGTGCAGTTCTTTGACAACGGTTATGTACCTTGCCTTGAGTCACCATTCTCCCTGTTTCTGTCCAGATTGTTTCTCCTGAATGTTCTCATCTGTGTTTTAGAGTTACTGTTGTCCATTTAATCACATGTAGATGATTCTTTAAAGGAGTGCAATGCTCGAGGCAAACATTCTTTATTAAATGAGCTAAATTGTTGTTTAGTTTGAAGATGATTTTATGAGATAGTTTTGGCTCAAGGCTTAAAAGTTGTTTTGAGGTTCCTCCAGTATCAATGTATCCAGTAAGTCTGGTTTCCAATAAGAATTTGATGTTATGTTCCTTATTTTTTCCTCTTTTTTATCAAGAACCATCTATTGGGTCCTTGAATAAAACATTCAGTAATGGTAGCTGGACACCATCCATTTCTCCTGGTCTCATGGAAATGGGACCTTCATTTTCTGATGTGGCATGACTTAAAATGAGAACAACTACAAACATGCATTAATAATTGGAATGTGGAATGTACGAAGTATGAATCTAGGAAAATTGGAAATCATTAAAAATGAAATGAAATGCATAAGCATCAATATCCTAGGCATTAATGAGCTGAAATGGATTGGTATTGGCCATTTTGAACTGGACAATCATATAGTCTACTATGCTGGGAATGACAATTTGAAAAGGAATGGCATTATATTCATTGTCAAAAAGAACATTTCAAGATCTATCCTGAAGTACATTGCTATCAGAGATAGGATAATATCCGTATGCCTACAAGGAAGACCAGTTAATACGACCATTATTCAAATTTATGCACCAATCACTAAATCGAAAGATGAAGAAATTGAAGATTTTTACCAGCTTCTGCAGTCTGAAATTGCTCAAACACGCAATCAAGATGCATTGATAATTACTGGTGATTGGAATGGGAAAGTTGGAGACACAGAAGAAGGATCAGTAGTTGGAAAATATGACCTTGGTGATAGAAATGATGCTGGAGATCACATGATAGAATTTTGCAAGACCAAGGACTTCTTCATTGCAAATACTTTTTTTTCACCAACATAAACGGCGACTATACTTTAATGCCTAGGATATCGATGTTTATGTGTCCCATTTCATTTTTGACATTTTCCAATTTTCCTAGATTCATACCTCGTACCTTCCACGTTCTGATTATTAATGGATGTTTGCAGATGTTTATTCTCATTTTCAGTCGTGCCACATCAACAAATGAAGATCCCGAAAACTTGACTCCATCCAAGTCATTAAGGTTGACCCTACTTTGAGGCGGGGCCTTGGACAGTGTCAGGCATGTAGTAGATGCTCAGTAAATATGTTGTGAACAGAGGAATGGATAGACTATGATGTGGAGGTACAAGTGGTACCTGGAGGGAGGTGTGGGAAGTGGAGGGGAATGTGGGAGAAGGGGCTGAGGCACTAGGCAGGGCGTAGACTCTGGGTCCCCTCCCACATCCCTGCAAGTCCTGGGGGGCAGAGCCTGACTCAGTCTGCAGGTGTCTTTGATGACTCTCAAGTTCCCAGTGCACAGCATGAAATCCACCATCATGTGTTTGTCGGCACTGCTACACTCAGTGTTGGGCATGAGTGCGAGGTCCATACACTGGAGGTTGCCTGAGACTCACACTATAGGCCAGGGGGAAACAGGGATGTAGCCAGACCCCCGTGGTTCCAGCTCCTCCTCACTCACACCTAGGAGTTCTGGCACCCAGTCTTCTCCCTTAGATCCAGGAGCCTGGGCTCCATGTAGCGTGTCCTATCCCAGGCATTCATTTATCTGGTTTGATGTTTTCCCAGCCTGAGATGGTATAGGTGCTCTCCAGTTGGGGTTCCCTGCTGGGCAAGTCTGGGACCTTCACAGCATCCGTGATCTTGGCGAGTTCCTTCAGGTGGAGCAGCATGTGGTTGTGGCTGGTGACATCTTTTAAGGTGATGTTTTTTCTCTCCAGGAGACTAAAGTTGAAGTATGAGTGTGGGAAGCTATGGCTGACTTGGACAGGCTGAGCTGTGTCTTCTTGAGATTCTAAGTTGTGGTGGCCCAGTGAGACCTGGTAATTTCTGGGGAGGGGGATGCAGAGACTGAGGAGAGAAGAGGGGCAGTGGAAGATGGGGTAGGGGAGCATGGGGGGAGGGCCCTAAAGTGGCTTCTGAGATCAACTCCCTGAAGTTAAGACAAACTTCACAGGTTAAGGGCCCATTCCTCACAAGACTTATCTTACTTCAGACAACAGCTGCAAGCTCAGGGGTCCCTAGGGTACCCTCACTTTTGACCAGTTGGCCAGCAATTTGGAGGTTTCAAAAAACTCCCTCCAGTTTGACAATTCAGTAGAAGAACTCACAGAGTGAAATCAGGAAAGTGCTGTACTTACATTTATAGTTTTATTAGCGAAAGGATAAAAATAAGAACCAGCCAAGGGTCCAGGTCTGGGAGGGTCCAAATCATGAAGCTTCCATTGTCCTTTCCCAGTGGAATCAGAACATGTTAGTCTCCTGGTACATCAATGTGTGACAATACACAGAATATTTCCAACCAGGGAAGCTCACTCGAGCTTCAGTGACCAGAGTTTTTATTGGGGCTTAGAATCTGAGGATAGGATCTGGGTCCCCTCCCACATTCCCAGAGGGTAGAGACTGACTCACTCTGTATGTGTCCTGGGAAAGTTTCAGAAGCCTGATGCGGGAGACTGGATTATTGGCAGGTCTGTGGAGAGCGACACATATTCAAAGTGGTGCGGTTGGCTGCCAGTTTTGAGTGGGGTATCCTACTTGGGTCAAAATCTGACGGGCAAGAAATTTGGTTCCTATGCAACACATATGCTGCCCTTGTTTACGTCAGTCATGACTAAACCGTTTCAAACATGTTTGAAACCCCGTTATGTAGCCATGAGGGATTGAAACACTGGCCACGTGATTGAACTCAATCTCCAGTGCCCCTTTCCTCCATGGAAGTCAAGTTGATATCATTTGGCTCAAAAATCCACCTCTCTAATCACATGGTTCATTTGCATGGCCAGCCCCAGCGGAGTCACCTCATTACTATAAACCACAAAGTGTTGTCTCAGGATTCAACCTTGAATAACAAAGACTCTGCTACCACTTGGGAAATTCCAAGGATTTAGAGGTTACCTCCCAGGAACTGAGGTGTCCCTAGGTGGCGAAAATGGTTTGCACTGGACTACTAACCTAAAGGTTGGTGGTTTGAACCCACCCAGAGGGCTATGGAAGAAAGGTCTTGTGATCTACTTCCAAAAGATCACAGCCATTGAAAACCCTATGGAGCAGTTCTACTCTGGCACACAGGGGGTTGCCATGAGTCAGAATCACCTAGACAGCAATGGGTTGGTTTTTTGTTGTTGTTTGTTTGTTTTCCCAGGAACTGAGAACAAAAGCCATTCAAATTCTTTAGTACATACTCTTCCAAAAGAGAAAGAAACAGTGAGAAAGAGGGAGAGAGAGTAGGAAGCACATAGTTATCATTACTATTAGGGGCTGTCAAGTTGGTTCCGACTCATAATGACCATATGTATAACAAAATGAAACGTTGTCCAGTCCTGTACCATTCTCACAATTGTTGCTGTGTTTGAGCCCATTGTTGCAGCCACTGTGTCAATGTATGTCATTGTGGGTCTTCCTCTTATTCACTTATCCTCTACTTTACCAAGCATGATGTTCTTCTCCAGGGACTAGTCCCTCCAAGCAGCAGTCAAGAAAGTAGATGACGTATTGCATTGGGCAAATCTGCTGCAAATCCCCTGGGTCTGGGAGTTATTCAGCACAGGGACCCTGGGACCAAAGGATGAGCTCTGCTCCTGGCTCTTCTTTCTTGGTGGCTCTGCTCCTGGCTCTTCTTTCTTTTCATTCTTGCTTGCGTCTCTCTCCTTTTATCTTAGGGTGATGAATCCCACCCTAAGCCTCATTAACAGAACCTAATCATGCCTCATTAATATAATGGACAACTCACTTTGAAATGAGACCATAACCATAGGCATAGAGGCTAGGATTTAACAACACTTAATTACATCAGATCACAAAACGGAGGACAACCACCTAATACCGGGAATCATGGCCTAGTCAAGTTTACGTGAAGTTTTTGGAGACATAATTCAATCCATGGCAGTGGGGAGTATGGCAAGACCACTGAATCCCATGAGCACATGACCACTGTCCCACTTCATTTGCTGTGAAGTGAGTCCCTTGAACTGAGGGAATGCTGTGTGGGATACTATGATGGTGGACAAGGCATTCTTTGAGTCCATGAATAGTGGTTTTGGCAGAAGCATTGGGTGCAGGGAAGGCAACTATATATCCAGAGTAAGTGTTTATCCCAGAAAGAACAAAACGTTGCCGTTTCCATGGTGGAAGTGGTCCAATGTATTCAAACTGCCGTCAGGTTGCTGGCTGATCACCTCGAGGAATGATGCCTCCCGTAGTTATCCAGTGCTGCTGTAACAGAAATACTGCAAGTGGATGGCTTAACAAACAGAAATGTATTCTCTTACAGTTTAGGAGGCTGTTGTTGTTAGGTGCCATCGAGTCAGTTAGGACTCATAGCGACCCTATGTACAACAGAATGAAACACTGCACGGTCCTGTGCCATCCTCACAATCGTTACGCTTGAGCCCATTGTTGCAGCCACTGTGTCAATACATCTCTTTGAGGGTCTTCTTCTTTTTCACTGACTCTACATGACGTCCTTCTCCAGGGACTGATACCTCCTGACAGCATGTCCACAGTATGTAGGCTGTAGTCTTGCCATCCTTGCTTTTAAGGAGCATCCTGGTTGTACTTCTTCCAAGACAGATTTGTTTGTTCTTTTGGCAGTCTATGGTATATTCAATATTCTTCGCCAACACCCCAATTCGAAGGCATCAATTTTTCTTCCGTCTTCCTTATTCATCATCCAGCTTTTGCATGCATATGAGGCGATTGAAAACACCATGTCTTGGGTCAGGCACACCTTAGCCTTCAAGGTCACATCTTTGCTTTTCAACACTTTAAAGAGGTCTTTGCAGCAGATTTGCCCAAGGCAATGCATCTTTTGATTCCTGGACTGCTGCTTCCATTGGTGTTGATCCAAGTGAAATGCAATCCTTGACAACTGCAAACTTTCCTTGATTTATCATGATGTTGCTTATTGGTCCAGTTGTGAGGATGTTTGTTTTCTTCATGTTAAGGTGTAATCCATGCTGAGGGCTGTGGTCTTTGATCTTCATCAGTAAGTGCTTCAAGTCCTCTTCACTTTCAGCAAGCAAGGTTGTGTCATCTACATGACACAGATTATTAATGAGTCTTCCTCCAATCCTGATGCCCCATTCTTCTTCATAGAGTCCAACTTCTCTGATTATTTGCTCAGCATACAGATTGAATAGGTGTAGCGAAAGGATACAACCCTGACGCACACCTCTCCTGACTTTAAACCATGCAGTATCCCCTTGTTCTGTCTGAATAATTGGTCTCTTGATCCATGTACAGGTTCCTCATGAGCAAAAATAAGTGTTCTGGAATTGCCATTCTTTGCAATGTTATCCATAATTTGTTATGATCCACACAGTCGAATGCCTTTGCATAGCCAATAAAACACAGGTAAACATCTTTCTGGTAGTCTCTGCTTTCAGACGGGACCCATCTGACATCAGCAATGATATCCCTGGTTTCATGTCCTCTTCTGAATCCATCCTGAGTTTCTGGCAGCTCCCTGTCAATATAGTGCTGCGGGTGCTTTTGAAAGATCTTCAGCAAAATTTTACGTGCCTGTGATATTAATGATATTGTTCAATAATTTCTGCATTCAGTTGGATCACCTTTCTTGGGAATAAGTATAACTATGGATCTCTTCTAGTCGGTTGGCCAGGTAGCTGTCTTCCAAATTTCTTGGCATGGATGAGTGAGCACTTCCAGAATTGCATCCGTTTATTGAAATATCTCAATTGATATTCCCCCACATATCTGTCAGTTTGTTTTACTGTGAGGGCTTGCATGTTGCTGTGATGCTGGAAGCTATGCTACTGGCATTCAGATAAGAGCAGGGTCACCCATGGCGGAGAGGTTTCAGCTGAGCGTCTGGACTAAGACAGACTAGGAAGAAGGACCTGGTAGTCTACTTTTGAAAAGAAATAGCCAGTGAAAACCTTAGGAATAGCAGTGGAACATCGTCTGATATAGTGCTAGAAGATGATCTCCCAGGTTGGAAGGCACTCAAAAGATGACCGGGAAGCGCTGCCTCCTCCAAGTAGAGTTGACCTTAATGACGTGGATGGAGTTAAGCTTTTAGGACCTTCATTTGCTTAATGTGGCATGACTCAAAATGAGAAGAAACAGCCACAAACATCCATCAACAATTGGAACGTGGAATGTACGAAGTATGAATCTGAAGTACAACACTGTCAGTGATAGGATAACATCCATATGCCTACAAGGAAGACGAGTTAATACGACTATTATTCAAATTTATTCACCAATCGCTAAGGCCAAAGATGAAGAAATTGAGTATTTTTACCAGCTTCTGCAGTCTGAAATGGATCGAACACGCAATCAAGAGGCACTGATAATTACTGGTGGTTGGAATGCGAAAGTTGTAAACAAAGACGAAGGATCAGTAGTTGGAAAATATGGCCTTGGTAACAGAAATGAAGTCGGAGATTGCACGATAGAATTTTGCAAGACCAACGACTTCTTCATTGAAAATACCTATTTTCAGCAACATAAATGGCAAATATACACATGGACCTCACCGAATGGAATACATAGGGTTAGGGCTAGGGCTAGGGCTGGGGCTAGGGTTCGGGCTAGGGCTAGGGCTAGGGCTAGGGTTCGGTTAGGGTTCGGGCTAGGGTTCGGGCTAGGGCTAGGGCTAGGGCTAGGGTTCGGTTAGGGTTCGGGCTAGGGTTCGGGCTAGGGCTAGGGTTAGGGTTAGGGCTAGGGCTAGGGTTAGGGTTAGGGGTTAGGGGTTAGGGTTAGGGCTAGGGTTAGGGTTCGGGTTAGGGTTAGGGTTCGGGTTAGGGTTCGGGTTAGGGTTCGGGTTAGGGTTCGGGTTAGGGTTAGGGTTCGGGTTAGGGTT
>NW_004444046.1:9991618-9993444 GCF_000243295.1 Trichechus manatus latirostris | reverse complement strand
GTTGGGCTTCTGAACTGAGAAGAAAAATTGAAAGAGTACAACAAAAACCATATTTTTAACCATTATATAATTCAGTTATATAGAAATTACCTAAATTGCTGAAAATGAAGTAGGAGTAGGAGAGTTGTAAGAGATGAGCATGGAGAGCTGGACCATGGGCCATACACAGTAAAAGAAAGCCGTT
The DNA here is from genome assembly GCF_000243295.1 of Trichechus manatus latirostris. Classification (NCBI taxonomy): domain Eukaryota; kingdom Metazoa; phylum Chordata; class Mammalia; order Sirenia; family Trichechidae; genus Trichechus; species Trichechus manatus. The sequence continues at coordinate 9,993,260 of NW_004444046.1, read as the reverse complement.
CACAGTAAAAGAAAAAGCGTGGGCTGACAGGTTTTAAGCCAAGGAAGGGTGAGATCAGATTTGCATTTTAAATATCATACTCTGTTGCAGTAGAGATGGAAACGAATGAGGAAAAAACTGTACATATAAAGGCTCATTAGAAGGTGTGCAGAAATAGTTAACATAGCAGGCCCGAGACTGCTATACTTAGAAAGAGTTGCTTGCAGATTGGCCTTTGGCTTACATTTAGGAACTTAGATTTCAGGAGGGTTCCCTGAATAAGAATGATAAGAATGACTTGCTGTGCTTAAACTATTAGTGGAAATGATACATTTTACGCTAAACATCTGTTTTTCTACTGGAAGATCAGAATTTTGATACGTGTTGGACAGAAGGTGTCTATGCGATCAGCCCCAGTAACAACCCTGGGCAATGAGTCTTCAATAAACTTCCCTAGTTGACAATATTTTACCTGTGTTGTTCCAAGTCATAGCTGGAGAAATCAATCATATCCTGTGTAACTTCATTGTGACAGAACTCTTGAAATCTTGTGCTTGGTTTCCTCTAGACTTTATCCCATACATCTTCCTCTTTGATTATTTTGCTTGGTATCCTTTCACTATAACAAATCGTAGCAGTGAGTACAACTGTATGCTGAATCCTGTGAATTCTCCTAGTGAATCATCAAACCTGGGCATGGTCTAAGGGACCTCTGACATAGAAGGTTTCATCTTTTCAGACATGAGAAAACTCCAAACTAGTGCAATGGTTTGGTGCCAAAGAGATAAGATGCAGATAAACGCAGTGGTAAAAGCAGGGATATTTGAGTCAGACAGACTTGGGTTCAAATCTCAACTATACTATTGACAAGCCATGGGCAAGGCTTTATACTATGGAATATTTAAGAGAAAATGTCTAACACACAATTGGATATCCTAATCTAAAGTTGGTCAAGTGGTCTGCAAGAGAAGCATTTTTGGAGGCACAGGACACCGAGAGAAGAGATGAGTTCACCTAAGTAGAATGTGTGTAGTCAGAAGAAGAGTGCATCCAGGTCTAAATCACAGACCAAACCAACAGTTAGGAGCAGAAAGTAAAAGAGGATCCTAAGTTAGAGCAATGATTCTGTAGGTGTGGTCCCTAGACCAGCAGGATCAGCATCACCTGGAAACTTACTAGAAATGCAAATTTTCACTTCTTACTGAAAACCTATGGAATCAGAAATTCTGGGGCCCAGTAATCTGTGTTTTAACAAACTCACCAGGTGGTTACATGCTAATTACCCAGTTAGTGTGCAAAAATAAAGTAATTCAGTGCCTGCATATACAGTCAGAAAGCTGAAGAGAACCAGATCAATAATGTGCATGAAAGTATTGTGAGAGAAGATAGTCAAGGAGGTACGGACTAGCAGTGCCAACGGCAGTAGAGAGGTCCAGTAAGATAAAAGACTTTGATGTGCTCATTGCATTTGGCAGTTTGGCTGTAACAAAACAGTTTCACAAAAGTGGTAGGGACAGAAGTCAAAAAGAAGAGGGTAAAGGAAAAAGAATGGAAGGTGAGGAAATGATGACACAGAGATCCAACTACTCTTTCTAGAATTTTAACTGTAAAGGAATGGGATGGGATAGTAATCTGAGACAGTCATGGCAGGTTTTGCTGTTGA
>NW_004444046.1:9989360-9990264 GCF_000243295.1 Trichechus manatus latirostris | reverse complement strand
TTTTGGTTTATTAGTCCAGGTCACTAGCAAAAGACTCAGAGCCACAGCCCACTTCAGGAATAAATACTGGGCACTGAGTAGTAGTATATTTTGTAGCTCTCAGTAACAAGAGATGCATAGAGATGTGTAGAGCCTACAAAAGGCAGAGAGAAGTTGCCTAGACTTTGGATTATTCTCAGTACGGTCCTTTGGTCAGAGGTGATCAGGCCTTGGGAAGCCACCCAACAATAGCCATGAAATAATTCCCATTTTATAGCTGAGGAAAGGAAGGCTTAGGAGGAGTTAAGAAACTTGTCTAGAAGCACATAATGGGTAAGCAATGAAGGCAGAATTTAAACACTAGGGTGGTCCCAGGTTTGGATCATTTCTACAGGTTGCCTTTACATCCTTTGATGGGTTAAAGTTTTAGAAAACAAATTTCAAGATTGGCAAGGACTGTGTCAAAACATCATCTATAGAAAGCAAAACCCGGATAAGGATTCCCCCGCCCGTTTAAGTTACACTTTAAGGCAGCTGACTAAATAAATAAGAAAAATCCTCAATCTTACTAGTTATTTGCAATCTAAAACAAGTAATCCTTTAAATTTAGACATCCATATTCTGGAACCATCTAATTATCACAGAAAATAGAGAAATCAGTAAACTATAAACCATAATAACAGTGACCACGTAATATGCTAAAGCTCGCAGAACTCTGCCAGCATCTGGTGTCAATGTCATTAAGCATCAGTGTTAGCCTCACTGATTGCTCCACCCATCACTACTCCTCACAGTGCTAGCATGGTGCTTATGACGGGTGTCTTATACAACAAGTGGAGATCTGCCCTTCATCATGCCAGAAGCATAAGTGTCAGGTGAAGAAGAGGAAGCATTAATGCATGGGCATAAAAGAAAACAAATTACT
>NW_004444046.1:9985566-9987382 GCF_000243295.1 Trichechus manatus latirostris | reverse complement strand
TGTATTTTATTACAGTAAGTCTCAAGAGAGGAACCAAACTTCTTGCAATGATCTTTAAGAGTGCAAGGTGAACTTTGCACTTCTGTCTTAGCCCACTGAGCTCATCCAAGCATCAGGTGCCCTTGTAAGAAAGATGATGGGAAGTTTTCATTTCCGTGCTCCATCCATCAGGTATGCTACCAACTTCAAATGACAAGTTTTCCTTCACCAAACTCAACAGAGTGTCCTCTGAACTCATCATACCGTGGCAGACAGTTATACTGAGTATTCATACTGACACTCTACTGTAGAACCATAAATTGGAAAATCTTTTTGTATTCTGTTGCGATTTTGTCTGTCATGGACAGTTCCTTCCATTTGTCCAGCCAATTCAAACACAATTCCCTATTTGCCCTTCTCCCTCTTAGGGACCTAGGAAATATATACAGAAGGCTAGGTAGAAAAGAGTATAGCTTGAGGCCGTATTCTCAGAATGCCACTGGAAGGCGAATGGGGCCTTGTTCATTTGAAATCATACAGCAAAAATTATTACTGCATATCTTTCAGTTCATCTATCCCCAGAGAATCAGACAAGGTTCTTAGACTATCGACCTCCTTCACAGCCTTCAGATAATGCATAATGTCTGTTGAATCTGGGGGTCCCCTCTTGAAGAGATGTTAGTTCTGCTCTCTCCTCAGTCACAGCTGCTGTTGCTGTGGTTGTATTACTAGGAAGGGGAAATCTGTTCACCTCTCTGGATTCGGTACCAGCCGCAACTGTGGAGAGAGGAAACATGTGATACTAATGGAAACCTGTTTTTAAATTTTATCCTTGCATTTCACTGAAATAGCTATAGCTAGCATTTAATGAATATCTATTCTCTGTCCAATACTATACTAAATGTCTCCATGCATTATCTCAATTAATCCTTATCAATCAACCAACAAACAGAAAAGAATGAAAGAACTATGAGGTAAGTACTGCTACCGTATCTACACTACTGATGAAGACATTGAGGCTTAGGGAGATTAAGCAGCTTGTCCAAGGAAATAGTGGGGTTGGAATTTGAACCCAGAAAACCATTGTTATACTGCTGAAAGGAATGTAGTCACTGCTTTATTCACTTATGTATGTGTGTGTTGGTTTGCTTCAACATCCAGTAAAGCACAACTTCTAGTTTTCCATTTGTTCAATTTTACAAAAATTGATCAGCCCAGTAACAGAAATCTTCATAAAAATTTTGATTTGTTGCCTTCTTTTCACTGGCTCTGTCTAGCTTTCTACTACCACAGCTTGGTTTGAAATGCTCAAGTTATCCTTCTGAAAGTACTTACGGCTTAGTCAGCTACATTTGCTCAAAATCTTTGTCTTTTATTCTCTTTCAATGTTGATGCAAACATAAATTGGCATAATCTCCCTCAATGGTAATTTGGCAGCAAATACCAAAAGCTTTGAAATCTGTATACTCTTTGACCCAGAAATTTCTAGAAATTTATCATAATTAGCTGCCAGGATATTCACTGCAGTCTTATTTATAATAGTAGAAAACTTGAAAACATTCCTACTGTCTACCATTAGGGAGTTGGTTAAATGAATACAGTACAATACATACAACAGAATGCTCTACCATCTTTAAAGAAGTTAATTTAGATTTATAGTGCCTGGCACACATAGGCGCTAAATAAATAATTGCTTAGTCCATAGACAAACAAATATTCATCAAAATTTGCAGTAATTTTTTAAGGTGCTGAAAGTGGCTTTACCCACCTTTGTAAACTGTGTTTTTGTTTACATATATAATACAGAGAGCTTGTTATATACAAGCCACTGCTCTAA
>NW_004444046.1:9982670-9983483 GCF_000243295.1 Trichechus manatus latirostris | reverse complement strand
TCTGGTTCCTCTTGTTTTCCAAACCTTCTAAAGTAGAAGTCTTATCAATGTACAGGTTCTTTTGGGGTGATCTCATTCAATCCCATGGTTTAAAATATCATGTACATGCAGAGGGCTCCTAAGTCTATGCTACCAGCCCTGGCCTCGCCCAGAGACCCCAGAGTCAAACATCAAAGGATATGATATCTCTATTTGTATTTCTAATAGGTTCTCAGCTTATAACTCATGATTCCCTCCCACCACCACCCAGTCTATTACTCCATTAGTCTTCTTCTCAGCAAGTGGCATCCATTTATTTCAGATAAAAACTTAGATGCTATGCTTGATTTCTCATTTTCCCTCATATACTAAGTTTAATCTATCATTTAATCCAGAATCCAACCACTTTTTATCTCTCCACTATTTCTGCAATGATCTCTTGGCTTCCATTCCTCCTTCTTACAGTATGTTCTCCAAAGACCATCTAGAGAAATCTTTTTAAAAAGTAAATCAGAGCATGTCACCTGCCTGTTTAAAACCTTCCTCAGGTTGAACCTGGACATCTCACAGGGTAGCAATATAAATTCGTAAGTCTAGTTAAAGCTCTACATGATCTTGCTCCTCAACCTCATCTTATTTTATTCTCCCCTCATTCACTACGGTCCACCCATAGTGACTTTCTTTCCATTCCAAGAACATAAGATATTCATTTCAAATTTTGAGTCTACGCACCCTTCCCCGCATATTTTTGCATGCTGTTAGTAAGGTAGGCTGCTCCTTCCTATTCCTAATGTCTATTTTCAGGTAGAGTGATTTCTACTGCTATGACACCTT
>NW_004444046.1:9964721-9965670 GCF_000243295.1 Trichechus manatus latirostris | reverse complement strand
TTTGAGTACACATTCTTTAAAGTCCCTGGGTGGCATAAACAGTTTGTGCTCAGCTACTTTCTGAAAGGCTGGTGGTTTGAATCCACCCAGCAGCACTGCAGATCTATAGCCATTGTGATCTACAACCATTGATCTGAGGCCTAGTGAGCCACAGCCACTGAAAACCCTATGGCGTGCAGTTTTCCAGAATGGACTTGATAGCAATAGGTTTGGGTTTTTTATACATGCTTTAAAGAGATACTTTATTCCACAAGAGAATTAACTACCATAAATTCTAAGTTCAGTTTGTACCGGGGCCAGCTCACACTGGCTTACAAAAGCTGACTGTGTGCATTTCTTCTGAACTCCATGTTCAGTGATGTCACATTAGTAGTTTAAAATAGGTCATGATGGAAATATTTACACCACTGATATCAGCAAATGTTACAATTCGGAGATATTTTCCCCTGGAGTTCCAGCTGTTAAGTATTTACCAGCATAAACTACTTCCTACCCTACTCAAAGGGAAGTTAAAACAGCATGAATTGAAATAATTGAACATAGTATTTCCAGAGGACATGTGGTGTATACAGTAAGGTAGAGATGCAGTAGTAGTTTCTGACTAACCAACAGTTAAGAGAATGAATTGTAGAGCAATAATATATGAATTTCAATCCTATTTCTGCCATTACTGTGTGTGTGACTTTACTTTTACCCTTTTAGACCTCTTTTTCTTACGTGGAATATAAGAATTATAATATCTACCTCATAGAGTTGTTTTTAAGGATTGAATGAGATAACACTTATAAAGCAGAAAAGTTTCTAGCATCCAAAAAATTTTAGGAATCATTACTGTTGTTATTACTATTTGCAACATATGGTATTGTATCTTTGTAGATTAATACTACACTTTAAAGTCTTTACTGCTACCATGAATAAAATTTTTGAAGTTACATTTTCTAATATGTTG
>NW_004444046.1:9963042-9964045 GCF_000243295.1 Trichechus manatus latirostris | reverse complement strand
ATGTTCATTAGTGAATTTGGCCTCTAATCTTTTTTATACTATGATGTTTGTCCAGTTTTTCATCAAGGGTATACTAGTATCATAAAAAGGACTGGGTAGCTTTTTCTATTTTTACTTTCTGGAGCAGTTTGCATGAAATGAAGATTAGCTGTTCTTTGAACGTTTGGTATAATTAGCCTGTAAAACCACCAGCACTTGATACTTTATATAGTTTCTGATGACTGCTTCAATTTCTTTAATATTTCTGGATCTATTCAGTTTTTTATTTTTTGGTTATCTTGAGTCATTCCCTACCCACCCAACCCCACTCCACATACGGTGCTTTATTTGTGTTGCTGATGGCCTTCCCTTTGCTGTACCATAGCTAAGCACACAGAACCCTGATTAAGTGCCTGGATTTATCAGGGCTATGTCTTTAGAAAAAATTTGTAAGTAACCATGCCTCCTATCCTCATCTGCCAGGGAAGATTCTGAAGATATTAATAAATGTTGATAAAATAATATTTAGACTTCACCTATGTTCATAAGTGATTCTGGCCTATAATCTTTTTTATATTACTATTCCTGTCTAATTTTGCTATCAAGGTTATACTAATGTTATAAAAGAAACTTGGAGGTTTTTTACTACTGTTACTTTATCCCAATTTTCATCCTGGAATCAGATAATATTAACAATAGGCAATATGAACTTCCTCTAGGTTTATTTTGTGCCATGTACCAAAGACTCTATACCAGTATTTCCCAAAAAATATTGTACAGATCCTGGTAATTCAAAGTGTGTTCGAAAGACTAGTGGCAACAAAATCACTTGGCAGTTTTATTAGAAAGGCAGAATCTAAGAACTACCCCAGAGCTACTGAATCAGAACATGCTTTTAACAAGACCACCAAGTCGTTATATACAAATTAAACTCTGAGAAGCACTGTTATGGATCATTAGATGTACCAGATTATTAATAGGTATAGATAAAATAAGGATCCATGGTCAAATAAATCAGGGAAAC
>NW_004444046.1:9960312-9961146 GCF_000243295.1 Trichechus manatus latirostris | reverse complement strand
TTAATATCTAAATTATACTTACAATATTATTAATTTTACATATTTAATGACTGTTGCTTGGATCAATACTTGTTCCTTATTAAAAGGGGCATTTATTGTAGAAAATTATATATAAATGAAATTATTCTTCACAAAAATCATATGCACGTAATACACTCTACTCTGCAATTTTTTGTTAGCTAACTAATCTTACAATCTTCCCATTTAATATAATTTATAACATTCATGAAGGCTGTAACAATCAAACAATAGTGGCATTCTTTCTCATGGCCAAAATTGAGAAAAAAATTATTACTAGGCAATAGAGATATAATAGCATATATATATGAGAAGATGTAACCTGCATTAGACAACTTATTTTTTGTATAGGCAAGACATTAAGGCACTTGGAAACATTTCAGTATAGACTAAGTTATAGTACAATGCAAAGAATATCTGCTATTAAGAGTAACTCAGTTATATCCTAGAAAATATTATATTTTAAAGAAGGAATAATGATAATGCACAACTGAATCCATCAGCATTTTCCACAATTGTGCCCAATGTTATACATCACAGGATACATAAAAAATACAAAATAATGGTTCCTGTCCATGTGAGCTTACAATCTAAGTGAGGCTACAAGAAATACCACAGAACAGACACATCCTAGAGACATCTAGAATATGACAGTGATAATATAATCACAGAACAAGATATAGTTTCCTTCTCTGAGTTGCAAATCTCTATTTCCTGCATGGCTCATTTGACAATTAATCATGCATTGCCTTTTTCTGTTGTCTTCTTTAACTGTTACTAAATCACTCATTGCAATGAACTTTTCATATGTGTGCA
>NW_004444046.1:9946430-9959019 GCF_000243295.1 Trichechus manatus latirostris | reverse complement strand
TGTAATACAAATCTTAATAACATGAACTGTCAGTTCATGTTAAACCTGAATGGCTGCTTATTATCTTTGAAGATTTGTTAGAGTATCAAATTATCTGTGTCATAATCTATCCTCGATACATACATTTCTGTTACTCCTCCCTCACATTCTGAACTGAGAACCTAAGTAATTATGGGGTGGACCATGATGACTTGCTCACTTATCAAAATAACTAGAAAAATCAGAAGGCTACTGAAGTGGCTATAACACTGTTAGCATCTTTGTATTGACCTATTTGTATGAAACTTAGAGGCCGGAGAACTTTTCTGCAATAAAACATGCCATTTGTTTCACTGTAATTTTTAAAAATTAATAATGAAAATAGAACCATTCACATAATACAAAAGACCTAAGAAAACATCAGTAGATTTTAAGAGAAACCAAACAGAACTTTTAGAAATAAGAATGGTCGAAAATAAAACAAGAGGGAAGTGTTAAACAACAGATAAATCAAACGGAAGAATTAGTGACGAGGAAGATGGAATTGAAGAGTTACCCAGCTGCAGCACAATATGAAAAAGAAAAAAATTAAAATATATAGATGGTAAAATGAGAAGAATTGACAAACAAGACCAGAGAGAATTAAGAAAAGAGAAGAGAGGCTATTATTTGAAGAGATAATGACTAAGAAGTGTCCAAAATGTTGAAAGCAATTAAAAGAATGCATGCCAGGCACATCAGAGTGAAACTGCAGACAAGCAGGCAAGAAGAGAAGGTTAAAAGTAGCTAGAAAGAAAGGTGACGTCCTCTAAAAACTGATGACACCGACAGTGGCAGTGGAGTTCTCAACATCAACAGAAGCCAGAAAACTATAAAATAATGTCTTCAAAACACTGAAAGAAAATAAACCCCTGAATGGAACTGTGTTTCAAATAAACTGTCTCTCCAGAATGAGAGTAAAATAAATCTATACCATTATCTGTATATGATAATAATAATTTATAAACTGTGGGATTTTAATTTAAAGGAAAAACTAAAATAGCAAGAAAGTCAGAAAGTTGATCAGATCAAAGTGTTCTAAGATTCTAGTTTTAATTATCATTAACTTTAAACTTTGTTATGTATTTTGTTGTTACTTTTTGCCATTGAGTTGATTCCAACTCACAGTAACTCCACAGAACAGAGAACTGCCTCATAGGGTTTCCTAGGTTATAATCTTCAGGGGAGCAGATTGCCAGGTCTTTTTCTCCTATGGAGCTGCTGGTGGGTTCAAACTGCTAACCTTTCAGTTAGCAGCCACGCACTTACCCATTATACCACAGGGACTCATTTCGTTAAGTATACAAGGTAAAATTCAAGAATAACCACTTAAAGAGTAGTTATTAAAAAAAAAAAAAACCCACTGTCGTCGAGTCGATTCTGACTCATAGTGACCCTATAGGACAGAAGAGAACTGCCCCATAGAGTTTCCAAGGAGTGGCTGGTGGATTCAAACTGCCGACCTTTTGGTTAGCAGGCGAACACTTAACCAGTATGCCACCAGGGCTCCAAGAATAGGTATAGAGGGTATAAATTCCAAAAAGAGAAGGGAGAGAATGAGATAAAAATCAGATGAATGCAAAACTTGGTCAGTCCAAAATGAAACAAGAAAAAAGAAAAAAGACTTACAGAAATAGGACAAATAGATAAAAAAAAAGATATATCAAAGTAAATAACAATAATCAAAATAAATGTAACTATAATAATTCAATAATTATATGACAAATTACCAGATTGGAGATATATATATATATTATAAATATAGCTATAGGGACTCAAGAGGCACATGTAAACACAGATTCAAGAGAATCTGGAATAGCCAAATATAATCAAATTGTTACTAGACATAGAGGGTCATTTCATTATCATAAAACATACAATTCACTAGAAAAATATAACAATTCTAAATTGTATGTGCAGTGACTGGGTAGCACAAGTGGTTAAGCGCTTGACTACTAGCTGAAAGGTTGGTGGTTCAAACCCACCCAGAGGCGCCTAGGAAGACAGGCCTGGCAATCTGCTTCCAAAAGGTCACAGCCTTGAAAACCCTATGAAGCACAGTCTTCCTCTGCACACATGGGGTCACCATGAATCCAAATTGACTCAATGGCAACTAACAGCAACAACAAGAAGTTGTATGCACATGATAAAAATGCCCCAAGATATATAAAGCAAAAAATGAGAAAAATACAAGGAGAAATTAACAAATGAACACTATTGAGGGAGACTGACACATCTGCAAATGTTGACAGGTTAAGCAGGCAAAATTAGTAGTTATGGAGATTCAGAACAATATAATCATCAAGATTAATTTAATGACTATTACTCTTCAAGGAATAGTTAAAGATTACTCATTCTTCTCAAGCTCATATAGGATATTAACAAATACTGGCCATATTCTAGGATAAAAAGTGTCAAGATAATTTCAAAACATATGCAGACCTTCTCTAACCACAATGCAATTAAAATAAAATTAGTATTTTCAAAATTATATTTTAAAACACAGTTAAATAACTCACAGATTAGAAAATATATCATAATAGAAATAGATACATAGAACTGAGTAATAATGAAAATACTATATAATTGTCAACATAGTATCTAGAAGGAAATTTATAACCTTAAATGCTTAGGTTAGCCTTAAGCAAGTTTTGGCTAACTGTTGTTGCATACATTATTCTGAATAAATCCTCCCAGCCTTCACGAAAAAGACCCTCACATTCTTTGGAAATATGATCTGGGTTTTATCATCAATGATGCATTATTAAATAATATTAGTACATTTTAATTTTTTATCTATTATGAAGTTTCTACATGTATGTCCTAAACTTCTATCTTTTGTGTTACTGAAATTTTTCTTTTGAAATACTTGTGATATTGCCAAAAAGTATATTCCATATCTTACACATATCAGGTAAAGGATTAAGAAGTATGTTAACTAAAGATATGCTTATTAGACACCATCAGAAGAATTACTGTAAGTTAAGCAATTACGAACAACAAATTAACATTCAAACAGATAAGAGAAATATTACAGATGTCCTTCCACATGAAAAATGCAGTGGAAAACTGCATTTAAAAAATTTAACAGAATCATTTCAGCCACACAACATATTTGCTTTGTTACATCTGCTTTAAAAACTGCTACTTGTTGCTATGGAGTCCATTCTGACCCATCACTACCCTACAGGACAGTAAACCTGCCCCATAGGGTCTCCAAGGCTGTAAATGTTTACAGAAGCAGACTGTCACATCTTTCTCCCGCAGAGCAGCTTCTGGGTTCCAACTGCAGGCCTTTTGGTTAGCAGCCAAGCGCTCAACCACTGCACTACCAGATCTCCTCTGAAAACTGCTGAGTCATTATAAAAATAAAATTATTGTTATATTAAAGTATTTATTATTGGAATATCCAAAAATGTGACTTTGTATTAACTTTGGCTAGATCTGAAGATAGAATACCTTGAATCATGTTTGAATTCCCATCTACTTTCAGGAGCAAATGGCAAATCTTTATAACAAGCACAATAAAACTACTTCCGTGTCACTACCGAAATATTTCTGATTTTTACATATGTCAACTTCTACACAAAGTCTACTTCTGTGCTTGTTATTCTCTCACCAGAAGCCAAACAAAATAGCATGTTTCTGCCATCACTACTTCTCCTTTCACAGCTCTAGTAAGCGTTATTTGCATAGACTACAGAGTAAATGGAGTCCCCTGAGGTGTGCAATATTGTGGCCCTGCTCAATGACACTGCAAAACAATGTAAATATAACATTGATTCAGAGCTATTAATAAAATGGAAGCACAGATTATAAATATAAATTTTAAATTACAGTGTCACCCTAGCCTAGGTATTTTATACCACCACTGTCATTCTACTGCTCCACTGTAGGATATTTGTTATATTTCACATATTATTTTTGTTCTAGCCCTTTTGTTTTACATTAATCCTTCAAAATCTCTAAGACTTTACTATCTGAAGTGATTCAAAAGTATTACCATTTCAATAGCACACCTCTAAGGCTACTGGAATTTTAAATTACAAACTAATTAACATTTTCTTTCACAATATCAAAGCATCTAGTTTGTATGAATAGGTTTAATTATAAAACTCAAAATTACCTGGTACTTAAAAATGGCTCCTTCATATAATGCCTAGTAGTTGAGTTAAGTAGAGAACTGTAAGTGTAATTTGTTAAATACGGTACTAAAATTACAAAGATGTAATTCGAAATGATAGACTCTTGTTGTCAACATACAATGTTTTAAGCATGGAATAATTTTTTTTTATATTTAGTTAAATGCATCTTTTAAAATAAAGTAATTTAGTAGGTACTTACTAACTTAAAAAGAAAAATCAGCTACACCGCTTATTTTCCATGTAGCTCTACAAGAATATTTTCAAAATAGAGTAATTATTGAAGAATGTTTAAAATTGCCAAAGAAATTTTGAATGAAAATAAAATTCCCTAAATGTAGTTGAAGAGTTATACTTAAATACAACTTACTAAAAAGAAGATTGTCAGTATAGGATATATAAAGCATGGTAACAAATAATTCAGTAGCACCATAATTCTCTTTAATTTATAAGAACAATTTAACATTTCTTCCACCAGAGTGGCCAATGATCTTCGCTGAAAATGGCAAATTGCTTTATCTTATTCTATCACAGGATTTTCTTTGAAATAGTGCTGTTTGGGAGCTTCTATGTCAATGATGCCTTGAGTAGGGACAAAGGGATATTTCTGTGCTCTACAGCAAATGGCACATGAAAGCAGGCCAGGAGACAAAATGCAATTCACCATTTACCAGGTAGTTTCCAGGGCCCTTATGGAGAAAAACAGAGATTGAGAGATGAGATGAGAAGCTGCTGGAAAAAGGCAGAAACTAAAGTTATAAAGAGAAGGGATAAAGTCAACAACAGTTTTAAAAGCCAGGTTCCAGGTGAATTTGAAACACTAAAAATAATTACAAAAGCCATCAATCAAAACACAGCAGCATACTAGAGCGAAGATATTATTGATAGGGTCGTTATGAGTCGGAATCGACTACACGGCAACAGGTTTGGTTTCTGGTTTAGGTTCTCAAAAAGATTTGTTGAATGAGAAAATGAATAACTGCTCTGAGTTCATACAACTATTGTTTATCTATCATTTATTGAGCCCCTCCTATGTTCTAGGCACTAAAGATACAGCAAGAAAGGAGTTAGTATCTGTCCTCAAAGAACTTCCGGTTAAGCAGCTAGAAGAATGACATTTTACTTAGGAGCGGAGTAAGGAGTGACTTGCTGCCAAGTCCATTCGGACTCATAGCAACCCTAGGACAGAGCAGAACTGCCCCACAGGGTTTTTCCTAAGGAGCAGCTGGTGGATTTGAACTACGGACCTTTTTGGTTAGCAGCCATGGCACGCTGTAGCTCTTAGCCGAGCAGACGTTTACAAGTCGCTTATTCTCTCCTGTTGCTACCTATTGCCCTTAAGGCTAAGCAGCTCATGAGTTAATTTCTCTCTTTGTATTTTTAACATATAAAAGAACAACTTCATATCTGGATTAGAAATAGAACGTCAATATACATTACAGAAGTAGAAAAAAATCAAAACAGAAGTAACCTAAGTACAGTAGAAGCCTCTAAGCCTCATCTATAATAAATTACCATAGCAGGAGTGGGCTAAAGGAAAAAGTAATTAAAGGCACTCCATCAATCCACATAGACCAGGAAACACATAGCTGTAAAACTCAGAATCCAAGAACTGGAGAATTAGAGATTATTTCTGAAATTACCTAGTCCATCTCTCTATTTAAGAGGGGAGAAAACCGTGATTTGGACAAGTTAAACAGATTTGTTCAAAGACACGAGGTTTCAGTGGTCTCTTGGTATTTGGTTCAGCACTCTTTCCACGGATAACAATCAAATGGCATCTCACAGCCCCTCTCAAATCCTCAGCAAGAGTCACTAACTTTTCCGACTGAACCCTGGCATTAACTAAGAAACTTTCTCAACCGAGTTCCCAGGCAGCACTTCTAATTGATCACATCTGATAGGCAACTCTATTTTATATTTATGTGTATACAGAACTACAGCTAGTGGAGGGAGGGTAGGGGAAAATGGGAGATGGAACAATTGCTTCTCTGAGCATATTCTCCAAAAGTGAACCGTTTTCAAGAATCTGAAAGGTAAATATTAACAAAACGTTTGATAAGACTAATGAAATAAAGCACTGTAAAAACAATATTAGAGACTGTGCAGAAAGGACTTAGCATAGACAGCCTAATATTCTTTGAAAGGCCTGCTTACAAGGTTGGCTCCTGGCTGGAATCTAGGAACCTGGATTTTCAGGAGGGTTCCCAAATTCCCAGAACTGATAAGTACGGTTCATTGTGCCTAAACTACTCTGTAGAAACAACATGGTTTATGCTGAACATCTGCTTTCCTTCTGGGAGTCTGGAATTTTGTCATACGCTACGCAGAAAGTGTACCTATATGACCAATCCCCAAGAAAACCCCTGGATGCTGAGTCTTTGAGAAACCTTCCCTGGTTGGCAACATTTCACAAATGTTGCCATAAACTAATGGCTGAGGGAATTAAGCATGTCTTGTGTGATGTAACTGGAAGAGGACTATGGACACTGATGCTTGATTTCCCCTGGGCATTGCCCCATATGCCTTTTCCCTTTGTTGATTTTTGCTTTGTATCTTTCTGATGAACAATGACTGTACCTACCTCATAGAGCTACTGGAAATCAAATAAGCAAACTCATGTAAAGCACTCAGTGAGCTTTGTTTTTGTTGTTAGGTACTGTTGAGTCAATTTCAACTCATAGAGATCCCATGTGATAGTACAGAACTGCCCCATAGGGTTTTGAAGGCCATAATATTTATGAAAGACATCACCAGGTCTTTCTCCCATGGAGCTGCTGTGTGGGTTTGGAGCGCCAACCATTTGGTTAGCAGCTGAACCCTTAACCGTTGGCCACAAGGGCAATCAGTGCCATGGAAACAGAAGTTAAGAAATCAAACGACATATTGCCTTGGCAAATCTGCTGAAAATGACCTTGTTAAAGTGTTAAAAAGCAAAGGTGTCACTTTAAGGACTAAGGTGACCCTGACCTACGGCATGATCTTGTCAAACGCTTCAGATGCATACGAAAGCTGAACAATGAAAAAGGAAGACTGAAGAAGAATTAACCCATTTGAATTATGGTTTTAGTGAAGAATACTGAATATACAATGGACTGCCAGAAAGACAAACAAATCTGTCTTGGAGGACGTACGTCAGAATGCTCTTTAGAAGAATGGTAAGACTTTGTCTTACTTACTTTGGACATGTTATTAGGAGGGACCAATCCCTGGAGAAAGTAGAAGATCAATAAAAAAGAAGACCCTCAATGAGATGGATTGACACGCACCTGCAACAATGGGCTCAAATATGCCTACTATTTTGAGGACAGCGCAGGACCGGGCAACATTTCATTCTGTTATACGGAGGGTCACAATGAGTTGTATCTGACTCGAGGGCACCTAACAACAACAACAACAACGTATTTTTGATGTAAAAGATTATAGCCATGAGTAAAACTATATGCTTCAGTCCTGTAAGTCCTACTAGCAAATTACTTAACCTACAGGTGGTCTTCAGGACCTTCTTACACAGAGAAATGTTTAAAAGGAACACAAAGCACTGTCCCTTTATTATGTACTGGCTCACTTACCAACCAATGGTACAGGTCTCTCCAGATCTCCATGATATTAGAAACCTGATGCGTATCTAAATTGCATAGCGCACTTGATGCAGCATTAATATTAAGAAATCACATATTATCAGTGACTGGATGAAAATATTTCTCTCTGAGCAAATGTGACAAATGAGAAAAAATAATGGCATATTTAGTTAAAACCTAATGAAGAAGTATATATTAAAGAATGCTACTATATGAAAAAATTATATATTGTGAGGAAAAAAATAAAAGAAATGATCTCCAGATGTTAAAAAGATACCTTAACCCAGGGATGTGAAACACTCATACAATGAAAATTGTAAAACACTGCTGAAACAGACTAAAGAAGTCTTAAATAGATGGAAAGACATTCTGTAGTCATGGATTGAAAGACTTAATATAGTCAAGATGTCAAAACTACCCAAAGCGATCTACAGATATAATGCAATCTCAATCAAAATTCTGACAACATTCTTTACAGAAATGGAAAAACTAAGCTTCAGTTTTATATGGAAAGACAAGAGACTGCAAATAGCCAAAGCAATTTTGAAGAAGAAGGCCAAAGTAGGGGGCCTCACACGTCCTGATTTCAAAATATATTACACAGCTACCATGATCTAAACAGCCTAGTACTGGTTTAATCACAGACACATAGACCAATGGAATAGAACTAAAATCCAGAAATAAATCCAAACGTCTATGGTCAATTGATTTCTGACAAGGGAGCCAAATCCATTCAATGGTATGGAACAGTCTCTTCAACAAATGATGCTGGCAAAACTGAATTTCCACATACAGAAAAATTAACTAAGATCCATACCTCCTGCCATATGCAAAAACTATTTTTAAATGGATCAAGGAGCTAAATGTTAAATCTAAAACCCTAAAGCTCTAGGAAGAAAATACAGGAGCAAAGCTTTGGGACCTAGTTTTTTTTTTTTTTTTCAGTGACAGATTATCAAATGCAACAATGAGTACACAAACAACAAAAAACAAAATAGGTAGCTTGGACCTCATAAAAGTTAAATACTTAAGTTCATCAAAATATTTTATCAAATGAGTAAAGAAACAACCTACACAGACTGGGAAAAAATCTTGGGGAATGATATAACTGATTAGGGTCTAATATCTAAAATATACAGAAAACTTCTATAACTCAACAACAAAAAGACAAATAACTCAATCAAAAACTGGGCATAAGACATGAACAGACAGTTCAAAAAGAGGATATTCAAATGGTCAACAGACACATGAAAAGATACTCAACATCATTAGCAATCAGAGATATGCAAATCAAAACCACAATGAGATACCATTTGCCAAAATATGGCAAAGATATTTTTTTAAAAATGACAATAACAAGTGTTTGAGGGAATGTAGAGAAATTAGAACCTTCATCCATTGCTGGTGGGACTGTAAAATGGTACAGCCATTGTGGAAAACAGTCTGGCAGTTCCTCAAAAAACTAGAGGTAGAGTTGCCATATGACCCAGCAATTCCACTACAAGGTATATACCCTTGGGATCTAACAGAAGTGTCAAACAGACATATGCACACCTATGTTCATCACAGCACTATTCACCATAGCAAAATGATGGAAACAACCCATGTACCCATCATCAGATGAATGGATAAGTAAAAGGTGGTACACACATACAATGGAATACTACTCAGTGATAAAGAAAAATGTTTCCGAAACATCTTGGAACACGGATGAACCTGGAGGACATTATGTTGAGCAAAATAAGTCAATCACAAAAAAAAAAAAAAAAAAAATAGTGTATGTTCTAACTTTTATAAAACGACATGAACAGGTAAATATACAGAAACTAATGCGCATTAGTGGTTACCAGGGATGGGGGGATAATTTATTAATAAGACTCTCGTTAGTTCTGGCGATGGAAAGGTAACACTGAATGAGGGTGAAGTGTGCACAGCTTGATGAAGGTAAATTATGTTATTAAAATGAACACAGGAGAAAAAAGACTTGTTGGTCATTGCTATGGCATACATAATTTTGAAAAAACAGGAACAACAACCAAAAAATATATGTGCAGAGTGGAAAATGCAGAACGGAATTTCAAATTTTCATGGAATCCAGAATTTTTGGAGCCATGAAGGCAAAATGAACCCCTGAGAAAATCTTTAAACCTTAAAGCAAAAATATCCCCTGAAGTCTTCTTAAAACCAAACAATAGTTTAGCTTAATTAGTAAAAAATATCTGCCTTGAATATTATACTATTTTACAAACTATCCACATAGGATCAAAGTTACAATGGCAACATAAAAGATTAGATAGGAACCTTTGGGGGCAGTGAGTTTAGTTAATGGGGAAGGAGCAACGCAGAAAAGGAGAGTGAGAATGGATGCACAACTCGAAGAATGTATTTGATGTCACTGAATTGTACATGCGGAAACAGTTGAATTGATGTATGTTTTTCTGTGCGTATTCACAACAAAATAAAATTTAAAAAAGAGTAAAAAAATACATATGTGCAGGTATATATGTATTATGTAGGCATATGTGCGTATAGTTACATACATGTGAGTACATATGCATATACAGGGAGAGAGGTGTTGTCGTTAGGTGCATCAAGTCAGTTTCGACTCATAGCAACCCTATGTACAACAGAATGAAACACTGCATGGTCTGCACCATCTTCACAATCATTGTTATGCTTGAGCCCACTGTTGAAGCCACTGTGTCAATACATCTCATTAAGGGTTCTCCTCTTTTTCACTGACCATCTACCAAGCATAATGTCCTCCAGGGACTGATCCCTCTTGATAACATGTCCAAAGTGTGTGAGACAAAGTCTTGCCATCCTTGCTTCTAAGGATCATTCTGGCTGTACTTCTTCCAAGACAGATTTGTTCCTTCTTCTGGCAATCCACTGTATATTCAATATTCTTCACCAGCACCATAATTCAAAGGCATCAATTCTTCTTTTGTCTTCCTTAATCATTTTCCAGCTTTTGCATGCATATGAGGTGATTGAAAACACCATGGCTTGGGTCAGGCACACTTTAGATCTTAAAGTGACATCTTTGCTTTTTAACACTTGAAAGAGGTCTTTCCCAGTAGATTTGCCCTAGGCAATGCGTCCTCTGATTTCTTGACTGCTGCTTCCATGGGCTTTGATTGTGGATTCAAGTACAATGAAATCCTTGACAACTTCAATATTTTCTCCATTTTTCATGATGTTGCTTATTGGTACACTTGTGAGGACTTTTGTGTTCTTTTTGTTGAGCTGTAATCCACACTGAAGGCTGTAGTCTTTGATCTTCATCAGCAAGTGCTTCAAGTCCTCTTCACTTTCAGCAAGCAAGGTTGTGTCATCTGCATATCGCAGGTTGTTAATGAGTCTTCCTCCAATCCTGATGCTGCCTTCTTCTTCGTATACTACAGCTTCTCAGACCATTTGCTCAGCACGCAGATTGAATAAGTATGGTGAAAGGATACAACCCTGAAGCACAGTTTTCCTGATTTTAAATCACTCAGTATCCCCTTGTTCTGTTAGAACAACTGCCTCTTGGTCTATGTACAGGTTCCTCCTGAGCACAATTAAGTGTTCGGGAATTCCCATTCTTCGCAATGTTATCCATAATTTGTTATGATCCACAGAGTTGAATGCATTCGCAAAGTCAATAAATAACATCTTCTGGTATTTTCTGTTTTCAGCCAAGATCCATCAGGGATCAGCAATGATATCCCTCGTTCCACAACTGCTTCTGAATGTGGCTTAAAGTTTTGGCAGTTCCCTCTCGATGTGCTACTGCAACTGCTTTTGAATGATTTTCAGCAAAATTTTGCTTGTGTGTGATACTAATAATATTGTTTGATAATTTCCACATTCTGTTGAATCACTTCTCTTTCAAATGGGATGAATATGGATATCTTCCAGTTGGTTCGGCAGGTAGCTGTCTTCCAAATTTCTTGGCACAGACAGGTGAGCACTTCCAGCACGGCATCCATTGCTTGAAACAGTTCACTTTTCCCTCAATTCCCAGAGGCTTGCTTTTCCCCAATGCCTTCAGTGCAGCTTCGACTTCTTCCTTCAGTACCATTGGCTATTGATCATATGCTACCTCCTGAAGTGGTAGCACATTAACCAATTCCTTTTGGTACAATAATTATGTGCATTCCTTCCATCCTCTTTTGATGCTTCCTGTGCTGTTCAATATTTTCCCCTTTGAATCCTTCAATATTGCAACTTGAGGCTTGAATCATTTCTTCAGTTCTTTCAGCTTGAGAAATGCCGAGCATGTTCTTCTTTTTCGGTTTTCCAACTCTAGCTCTTTGTATATTTCATTATAATACATTATTTTGTCTTCTCAAGCCGCCCTTTGAAATCTGCTGTTCAGCTTTCTCCCCTCTTCATTTCTTCCTTTCACTTTAGCTATTCTACATTCAACAGCAAGCTTCAGAGTCTCTTCTGACATCCATTTTGGTTCTTTCTTTCTTTCCTGTCTCTTCAATAACCTCTTGCTTTCTTCATGTATGATGTCCCTGCACAACTTCTCTGGTCTTCGGTCATTAGTGTTCAATGCATCAAATCTCTTCTTCAGATGGTCTCTAAATTCATAAAGAGATGGAGAGTGACAGAATGGATAAGAAAACAGGATCCATCAATATGCTATCTACAAGAGACACACCCTAGAAAAAAAGATGTGAATTTATTAAAATAGACTTTAAAACAAAATCTACCATAAAAGACAAAGAAGGACACTATATAATGATTAAGGGGATGATCAATCATGAAGACATAACCATAATAAACATCTACGCACCCAATGACAGGGCTCCAAAACACATAAAACAAACTGTAACAACACTGAAAAGAGAAATT
>NW_004444046.1:9927795-9942141 GCF_000243295.1 Trichechus manatus latirostris | reverse complement strand
AACTGTTAAATGAGAAACTGTTTTGTTCTGTCAGCCTTCATCTTAAGTGAGAATGGCAGCATAATTGGAAGAGCATAGTCAATGTCACTGAACTGGGCATGTAGAAATTTTTGAAATGGTGTATCTTTGGCTGTGTGTATTTTCACCAGAAAAAAAAGTTGGTAAGTTAGAGGGTTGACATGTTGTGGGGTTGTTAACCAATGTCATAAAACAATGTGTGTCCTACTGTTTCATGAGAAACTATTTGTTCTGTAAGCTTTCACCTGAAGTACAATAAAAAAAAAAAAGGAAAAAAAAATTAAAAATTTGATTTCAGTCCTGTGAGCCCCAACACAGAGAACCCAGCCAAACCCACCTGGACTTTTGACCTACAGAACTGTGAGGGAATAAATTGGTATTGCTTTAAACTTTAAAAAAAAAAAAAAAAAAGAGGTATTGGCAATGAAGAAGTCATTGGTCTTGCAAAATTCTATCATGCACTCTCTGGCATCGTTTCTATCACCAAGGCCATATTTTCCAACTACCTATCCTTCTTTGTTTACAACTTTCACATTCCAATCACCAGTAATCATCAATGCATCCTGACTGCATGTTCAATCAATTTCAGACTGCAGAAGTTGGTAGAAATCTTCAGTTTCTTCATCCTTGGCCTTAGTGGTTGGTGCATAAATTTGAATAATAACCATATTAACTGGTCTTTCTTGTAGGTGTATGGATATTATCCTATCACTGACCGGCTGCATTTCAGGACAGATCTTGAAATGTTTTTGGCAATGAATGTGACGCCATTTCTCTTCAATTTGTCATTGCCAGCATAGTATACCATATAATTGTCTAATTCAAAATGGCCAGTACCAGTCCATTTCAGCTTGTTAATGCCTAGGACATCAATCTTTATACGTTCTGTTTCATTTTTGACAATTTCCAATTTTCCTAGATTCATATTTCATACATTCCATGTTCCTATTATTAATGGATGTTTGCAGCCGTTTCTTCTCATTTTGAGTCATGCCACATCAGCAAAGGAAGGTCCCGAATGCTTGACTCCATCCATGTCATTAAGGTCGTATCTAGTTTGAGGAGCAGCTCTTTCTCAGTAGTATCCTGAGTGTCTTCCAACCTGAGGGGCTCATCTTCCGGCCCTATATCAGACAATGTTCCACTGTTATTCATAAGGTTTTCATTGGCTAATTTTTTCGGAAGTAGACTGCCAGGTCCTTCTTCTTAGTTTGTCTTAGACTAGAAGCTCCACTGAAAACTCTCCACCATGGGTGACCCAGCTGGTATTTGAAATACCAGTGGTATAGCTTCTAGCATCACAGCAACATACAAGCTACCATAGTATGACAAAATGACAGCCGTGTGGGGATACAGGTGTATGCCTATGTATATGTATATGAATGTATATGACTGTATGCACGTATATTCATATGTATATAATAAAGCCCACATGGGGGCACAGTTATGGATTTTTCTTATACATAACAAACACCTCACGGGATTGGTTTTCTGGGTTTGAAGCATTAGGACCATAGTTTCGTGGGACATCTCTGTCAACTGGCATAATATAGTTCATCAATTTTTTTCTTTTCTACATCCTAGTTTGGTGAGCAGTGTCTCGGGTCTTAAAAGGATGCCAGCAACACAGCTATTGGTCTCTACTCATCTGGAGCAAAAGAGAAGGAAACCAAGGACTCAAAGAAGAAACTAGTCCACAGGACTAACAGTCTGCATGAACCATGGCCTCATCTACCCTAAGACCAAAAGAACTAGATAGTGCCTGGCTACCAATGCCAACCACCTGATCAGGGCCATAATAGATAGGCCCTGACAGAATGGGAGAAAAATGTAGCACAAAACCTCAAATTCCTAAAAAAAAGAAAAAAAATTTTACTAGACTGGTTGAAACTAGAGGACTCCCTGAGACTACTGCCCTGAGATACTCTTTTAACCTTGAACCAAAATTAGTCCGAGGTCACTTTTTAGGTAAATAACAGATGGGCTCACAAAATAAAGAATATCACCTGTTAGTACTGTGCTCCTTTCAAAAAATTATATTAGAACAAACGGTCAACAATTACTTTAAAACAAAGATGAGAATGTAAAGAGGCAGGGAAACAAGATTAACCTAAATTGCTGTGTAAATCTTCACCAAAAACACAATAAAATATTATTTAAAAAAAAATACTTCAAATTTTAACAAAGGAATCATACTTCTGAAGTTAATCAAATACAACAAAAGCATAACAGACTCTCGGCATATTAAAAAATTAAAGATACATTACAGGAGATGAAACTTCTCAAAAAATAGCAAAATTTCTTATATTCACAATGGTTATATACATATTAGTTTAAAAATTAAGTTGCATTGTTTAAAACTCAATAAACAAGGTTTATGTTGCTTGCAGGTCAATGATTTCATGTAGGTCAGTGATTAAGAAACTTGAGTTACCACTACTGGGATAAAAGGTCAAAACAGAATCTGTAATTAGTAACATATGGTGAATATCATTATCAGTATTTTAGCAAATAGTAAACCAACAACCAAACCCACTGCCATCAAGTCAATTCCGACTCATAGCAACCCTACAGAACAGAGTAGAACTGCTCCATAGGTTTTGCAAGTCAGTAAATCTTTATAGCAACAGACTGTCACATCTTTCTTTCACAGAGTGGCTAGTGGGATCAAACCGCTTTCGTTTAGCAGCCAAGCAATTTAACCACTGTGCCACCAGCGCTCACTGATATTACAAGTTCAGATTGTTACAGAGACAAAATATTTTCCTGTAAAAATGCAATAAAAATCTTGTAATCTGGGAAAATTATTCAATTTATGCATCTTTGCTTTTCAAAAACACATATTCTAAAAAAAGTTTGCTTCACAGATACTAGGCTCTTTAATATAAATTATTTTCTGATAAAAATTACACAATTATATAGCGATTTGTTATATATTAAGAAAGATAACTGGCAGATTTGAAATCCAGATTAATATTTTCCAAAAAAATGTTTTAAACCAAGAGAATGCCTTCTTTTCTACTTAACAGAAAGATAAAATATTTTTCACAATGAAAAGGAGCAAAGAAAGGGAAAAAAATTGTCTATTTTTCTAATGATATTAAATATTTGCATAGAAAATGTTTATACTGAAACACAAGGAAAAAGAATACAACTGTGATATATACTTGCTAAGCATGTGAAAAATTCATTATCAGTCTCCTAAAATATGAGTCTTTATTTGTACAAGAATAAAAAAAAAAAAAAACCTAACAGATAGAAAGGTCGTTTAGATGGCAAACAATTCCACTCTATCCTGTAGGTCCTTTAACCTCATTTCCTACAGGGATTCCTTTTCCTGACATCTGAAGTGAAACTGCTCACCATTTCATATGGAATCCAATCACCTTGAATTTGTATTGTATTAAGCAAAAACTTTAGTTAACTAGAGTCACTGATGACAGAGCAATTAAATTCTTAAAAGGATAATATAAGAGAGACAGTGGTTTGGGCTTAAATGAAATCAGGTAAGAACTTTCTCTAGTTCTCTTTTACCTCTGGGGCTTCTTTATCAATCATCACAGTCAACTGCTTCCCCAAGAAGCTTCCTATTCAACCATACTACCGTGTTTTTGTGCAAATGATGGGTGCATCATCCTTTTTTTGTCATAAAAAATTAGCACAGCATGCTTATTAAAATAACTTAGGGGGAGGGCGCAGTTGGCAAAAAACACAGAATGCATGCATTACTTGTGTAAAACTATGGTAATGATTGTATTTAACCACAGAGTAACAAAATCCATTGCCATAGAGTCGATTCTGACTCACAGAGACCCTACAGGACAGGGCAGAACTGTCCCATAGGGTTTCCAAGGCTGGATTCTTTACAGAAGCAACATCTTTCTCCCACAGAGCAGCTGGTGGGTTCAAACCGATGACCTTTCAGTTAGTAGTCGAGCACTTAACCACTGCACCACCAGGGCTCCTTAACCACAGTATAGCTCTATTTTTTTTAAAAGAAACATAGTATGTTTACTGGTTAAGATAACAAGCTTTGAAGTCATAGATACCTAGCCTTAAATTCTGTCTCTAAGTCTCAGTTTATTTATCTGTAAAATAGGATAACTGTAGTTTCTATATCATAGGTAATACTTAAATAACATAAATGCTTGAACCTAGTAAACCCTACTTCTGCAGGTAGTTGCTAACATTCTCATAGTAGCAGTAGTTTTTAGCATTAAACAGTCGCCTACATTAAATTCTACCTGGACAAATGGTTTTATATTCCTGTATCTACATAGCTATATCTACATATATGTATATAAAATCAAACTATTACAATACTGGAAGAAGAAAAAATACACACACACACAAACACACAAATTTAGGGAGGATGAGGCTTCTCTAAGTATGATACCAAAAGCAAATACATAACAAAGAAAAAAACTGATAGATATGAATACATAATAATATATTTTGAATTACCAAAAGCATAGTATTATAAATTGGTATAATAATTTGTAAGAAAATGTAACAATACTTTAAACACACCTAAAAATGTACATATGCTGTCCTTCAATATCAAGTCTAAGAAATTATCCAAATGAATAATAAATAACATGCTTACAGATTTTGCTGAAAGGAAATTTAGAGGTGTTTTTAATGACAAAAGAAGGAAGAAAGGAAAGTAGGAAAGAAAGAAGGCAGGGAGGGAGGAAGGGTAGAAGGAAGGATAGCAATCAGTTTCAATGTTATAGAAGATTAGATAAATAAATGTGGTACATTTTATTCTACAGTATATCTGCTAAATTTCAGCTACCAAAATACTGCTGTAGATGAATATTTAATAAAACTGAAAAGATATTCACAGTATATTTTTAACTTAAAAAATATATTGTCAGGTTACAAAACCCATAAAAGACATGATCCCATTTTGTCTCTAGATAAATACCAAAAACCAAACCCGTTGACATCAAGTCAATTCTGACTCATAATGACCCTATAGGACAGAGTAGAACTTCCCCACAGGGTTTCCAAAGATTAGAGGGTGGATTCAAACTGCCGACCTTTTGGTTAACAGCTTGAGCTTCAACCACTACGCCACCAGGGCTCCACAGATAAATAGAAAGGCTAATTAAGTTTTATGGGTGGCAGAAGGATTAGTAATTTTTCTTTTGTTTTCTATAAAATTATAAATATTTTTAAAGATACTTATAAAATATAAAATGAATACATAAGCATTTTCATTAAGCATCAATACCAAAACTCACTGCTGTGGAGTCAATTCCAACTCATAGCGACCCTACAGGACAAAGTAGAGCTGCCTCATAGGGTTTCCAAGGCTGAAATCTTTATGGTGGGAGACTGCTGGTGGGTTGGAACTGCCAAACTTCTGGTTTGCAGCCTAGCATTTTAACCACTGTACCACCTGGGCTCCTCTTAAACATCAATAGGTAGTTATACCATCTTGCTTAAGTATTTTTCCCTACCATACATTTTTTCACAGTGTAGAGTGCATCATCACAGTCCATAATTCCTTTTAAATGAAAATGGAGTTTTCTGTAGCTTTAGATTCTAAGATGAGCCCTGGTTGCGCAGTGGTTAAGCACTTCGCTGTTACCCAAAAGGTTGGTGGTTTGAAACCACCAGCGGCTCCACAGGAGGAAAATGTGGCAATCTGCTCCTGTAAAGATTACAGCCTTGAAACTCTATGGGGCAGTTCTAGTCTGTCCTAATATGGTCCCTATGAGTCAGAATCTACTCGATGAATTTTTTTTTTTTTTTTTTTTGTTTAGATTCTAAGAAAGTCACTTCCAGTTTTCTTCAACATAAGCCACAAAACACTTTTAAGAGTTTCATTGATTAAATATACAATTGAGATTTGTTTTACTCTACATCTATGGCACACAGCTTATATTTCTAATTATATAGCTCTTGGCATATTCCACCTTCCATAATAGTCATTTAAATGCATTTTTGTCCTGCCCCCTCATTCCAATTTTTAAAATCTGTAAAGGCTAGGCATATGCCTTGCTCATTTTTGACATCTACCTAAACATAAAACTTTCTCAGTATATGCTGAATGAAATGGAATTTAGGTCAGTTATGTAAAACCTGGTATGTAAAACCTGCCTATAGTGGGAAAGGACATTAGACCTGAAGACACAAAAGTCTGATATTTATTTACTGTGCCACCTTCAGCAAAACATGCCCTCTGCAGACTTCCAGTCCATCATCTGTTACATACGTATCATAGCTACCTGCCCTGTCCCAATGGGAAGTTCAAGGAAGCTAAATCTTGTGAAAACCCTTGGGAGATTATAAATCACTGTGCAACTATAAAAAATTATCAAGTACTACGGCTTCACACATTATTGATTGTAGGTAAAAAAATAATACTCATTTCTGCCAGGGATGAATGAATGAATGAATGAATGAATGAACCCATCTATCTATCTGTCTGTCTATGTATCTAACTATCTATCTATCTATCTATAGCTCTTAGGCCAAATACATCAGTTTGTCATTCAGAACGTGAAGTTGCCAATTACACCCACTCCTCACTTGTCAACATGGTTGCGTTCCAAAGACCAGGTCATTATGTGAAAATTGACATTATGCAAAAACAGAGGACAACCACGTCAGATCACAAAATGGAGGATGACTACATAACTGCCAAATTACATCATTACATAACTGCCAAACCACTGAGAATCATGGCCAGCCAAGTTGACAAATAACCTTACCCATCACAGCCAGCATTACTCTTGCCTTGGATCTTGGCATTTGTTACCATCAGACGTACGTCATTAACACGCAAAACAGTCAGATAGTAGATTTTTTACTGTTGTCATAAATGTGAACCAGATAGTTGATAAGTGAGAATTAAGTGTATTAATAAGAAACAGACATTTTATTGTAGAAAGAGCAGAAACTGAAATTGGAAGACTGGGCTCACATTTTCACTTCATCAATTAAACCATTCATGTTAGTTAACCTCTGAGTCTTAACTTCCTCAGTTGTTTATAGGAGATGTTAGTAATAATAATATCTATAATAACAAACATCAACCTCTCATAGTTTTGGGGAAGATGAAATATGTTTTTTATTAAAGTGCTCCACCAACTAAAAAACATCACACACTATTTTGTATGAATAACTTTTACATAGTTAATTATTGTAGATTATGAGTAGTCATAACAGCCTTCACTAACATAATAGCTATTATATGCAAGGCACTAAAATGCTTTACCTATAATATTAATCAGAAAAATAACTATAAATTAGTATTCTCATTTTACACAGGAGAAAATGAGGTTTAAAACATTTAAGAAACATATCCAAGTGCACATAAATACGGCAGTAGCAGAATTTGAATCAAGGACTTCATTTTTTCCACTACATCAGACTTTCGAACTAGAATTCAGGCATTTCCCACTGAATGTCAGTATACAGCTCCTGAAAATCAGACATGACAAAACTAGCCGGGAATCTGTTTTTTGTTGCGTTAAATGGGAAACACTACTATGGGTTATACATTAATCCCAATACCTAATAAGTTTTCTAAAATGTAAGTAAAACTAAGTAAGTGGCACACTATTATGTTAGGAAGTAAACTGCTTAAAACATTGCTTCCTGATCACCAAGCAATTAATACAGTAGTTGACAAACAGTTGATTTACACGAAACATCAAGGCCTCTCTCAGAGCCAGCCATACTCAAGAAGCACAACAACCCTTTTTTCACACACAGCATGCTTTTCAGAGATGCTACATCTGATTCTGACATTCCAACAACAACATCCAGTGCTTTTTCGTTCATTGTTTTACTTAAAAAGATGTGTTCAGGTAAATACATGTAAACTTATCATATATAAACACTGGCTGAAAAACTTATTTGAGGAATACACACAAAGTCCAAAAAGTCTGGAAATACATTAGCCATACATTAACCATAGACTAACCCAGGAGATGTTTTATAGCAGGCACATTACATGCCACATATCAATACAAAAAGTTAATGTCATTAAATAATACACTTAATGAACCAATAGAAAACTGAATGAACTTATTTCTTTTCAAAGCCAAGGACATACTGAAAATATATAGACAGATATTGTGTCAAAAATGAAGAAAGTATACAATGTTTAAAACACATATATATTATAGTATCATTTATTAACCAAGCCATGTTCTTTATGGGCAATCCACAGTTAATAGACAAAAAATATAGGGAATTTAGAACATTAATTTTATCATATAAATTTTATGATTATTCAAAATTCTGCAAGGCATGTACTGGATTCTCTAAGGAAAAAAAGAAAGTGAATATGTGCCCCTAGAAAGATGAACAATACAGTAAAAATTTCTTTTTGCAATAGAGTGTTCAGTTGGACACATTGCAAGCATACTTTAAAAGAAAGAAGAGGGTCAGCAAAAAAGAGGAAGACCTGCAACGAGATGGACTGACACAGTGGCTGGAACAATGGGCTCAAACATAACAATGATTGTGAGGATGGCGCAGGACGAGGCAGTGTTTCGTTCTGTTCTACACAGGGTCGCTGTGAGTCAGAACTGACTCAATGGTGCCTAGCAACAACATACTTCATTATAATTAAAGACTTATCTCAATCTGTGTTCATTCCGGATAACTCAAATCAATGGTCTAAAGATAACTACTTTTAGTGTTTTCGTTGTCTTCATTACATAAACTAATTTCATCTTATTTTTCCTCTTTATATTCTTAAAAAAAGAAAAATTGCCTACTGGACAAAAGAGAAGATGTAAACCAACAGAAAACAAGCCATTGGCTTTAATTTAATCCTTTGTTTTAACTGCTGCACACAGAATGAGGCTGTTTGAAAACATCCTCTTTTTTATATATATTTGTTTCCTGCTTTGACACCATAAGCTAAACCTGAGGACAGGATCCGACCTTCAGAAGATCACCAAACGGGAAAATAGAGTCACACAGAGGAGTTAGGTCCAGCAGGGGCCAAAACATGTAATAACTTTGAGAGAAATCAGGAGCTACAATTAAATAGAAAAGTCAGTATGCACGACAGTGATGTCACTTAATTGGCCCACCTGACACCTGTGGTTGAAAATACAAAGTTGTCCAAGTTAAACCTAAAATATCAAAGTTAAGAGCACCCTTCAAAGGTGATAAACTAGCACACATGATAATTGATAATAAATTCAGTTAGAGCA
This sequence comes from Trichechus manatus latirostris, assembly GCF_000243295.1. Lineage (NCBI taxonomy): Eukaryota > Metazoa > Chordata > Mammalia > Sirenia > Trichechidae > Trichechus > Trichechus manatus. The sequence goes on along the minus strand of NW_004444046.1, from coordinate 9,932,935 downwards.
AATATAAGATTTTTAATATCTATTTAGGGGGGTCAAAATTAGAAAAACCTGTGTATGTCCTTTAATTTCTCATATTTCATAAATGAAGTTATGTTGAAGATGATCTTTGCCTCTGATCCTAAGCACTACTTTAATATTGCTGTTCAAGAGTAGCAATGTGCCAAAATTTCATTATATTCATGTAAAATACTAGCCAATTTGTTCTAGAATTCCATTTTTTAATAGAGTAAACAAGGCTTTTGGCTATTGAGTGCTTAATAAATGTTTGCACAGTGATTACAGAAAACAAAACATAGTTCCATCTCTCTTGATACTCAAGAATACAGTACCTATTGGCTCGCCTTATAAAAATTATTTAATTCAAGCAACGTATCTGTGCTTTGAATTTAAAAATGCATGTTTTAAAATATTCATTCAAATATATTCTGTCATTAAAATTGGGTCCACAAAACTGGCAGAGCTGCTTACATAACTTCTTTTCTAGAAGAACTCAGTATAACAGAGATTCATAAAAGTGAAAGTAATATCTAGATTCCACCCATTCCACTTCATTTCAACATCATGCAGGCATTAATTCTTATAGATTTTGTTTTCTTTTTATAGAGCAAAGGGAGCCCAGGTGTTTAAAATCACTGTAGTTAGTAACTAAATTACATAAAAATGACTGTTTACCTGGAAAAATGTTTCAAAGCTAGGTCAATATTAATTATAGGTTATCAGGATGATTATTTTATCCTTATTTTTTACTCATAAAACCCAGGTGTACACCTTTACCATTTCTCATATTTAACATTTGTCACTGGGAAATATTTTATATATTTTTCAAAATATTTCAGAAACCATTTTGATTTGTATATGAATCGTATTTAAAGTTGCACTATAAATAAAAATACACAATAAATTTAATAACTACATTAGCAACTTAAATCATACTTGTGACAATTCAATGGTGAATGTTTAAGACAGAGCAGATGGGAGAATGGAGTCAGGGAACTGAAGAAAAAGGAACAAGAAAGCTGACAGGAGCCACTGCCTATTTGTAAATTAGGAAAATTTTAATGACAATCCAGTGCAGTAAGGAGGCTGACTGTTTCCCATTAGCACTGTTTCCCTCCCTCCCCCTCCCCCATGCTGGCAAGAAGGTAGAGAAGAACAAAAGGACCCTTAGCTTCATTTATTCCCACCAGCAATGAAACTAGAGAGAGTTTGTTTTGGGGGATTTTTTTTTGTTTTCCTTTATGTGCTTTAAAGACTACATTTTTCTTACTAGAGAAGTAATATATGGTAACTTTAGGAAATCTGGAAATTACAGAAAAGCATCAGTAAGAAAACGGAAACTGCCTATAATCCATGAATCCAGAGACAAACACTATTGGCGTTTGGTGTATTTTCTTGCAGTCTTTTTTTCTATGCACGTTGGAAGGAAAAGTGGAAAAGAGAGAAGGAGAGAGGAAGAAGGAATGAAGGAGGGAGGGGGAGCAGGAAAGAAAGAAGGAAAAGCGAAAGTGTACAGACAGTAGTTTATAAAACGTCTTAGAAAGTAGCTTTCTTAAAATGTTTTTCATTAAATGCAAAAGAGGCAATGAAAGTAATTTAACCTGATTGCTAATTACAGTCTCTGGAATGAGTTAATTGTTGTACTATATTCGTAAATAAGAAATAAGTATCAGTAAAATATAGTTTAATTACTTAGACTGTAATTCTTCATTCAATCCCCTAACACCATCCTAATTCAGCCTACTTCATTTTATGCATAGACGTCCACAAGGCTCTCCCAGCCAATTGTTCTACCTCTAAGCCCAGCTCACATTAATTTTTCAGAAAACCATGTCTTCAAGATGGCACACTCAGCTCAAGAATTTACAACAGTAAATACTCAGCCTGGCTTTGAAGGCCATGACTCTACCCACTTCCCACAGCCACTAACTTCCCAGCACAAATCCTCTGCTCCAGTCACCACTGTCTCTTCTTTGCACTGCCATTCTCCCTGACATGCCCTGCTAAACCACTGCCTCTGTGGTTCATGCTGTTCAGTCATGTGGTTTCTATTTACCTCTCTTATCTACTCAAATTCTCCTCATCCTTCATAGTCCAGCTCGAGCCATGTCACTTCTAAAATTCCTTCTCCGAAAATTCCACAGCACACAGATTTACCCCCTTCTCTAATTACTCTCACAAACACTGTAGTCACTTTATAATTCATTTAAATATTATCTTGTTCTCTAATTCTGTATTATTTTTTCCTGCCTATTGATGTCCCTGGGACACACAAATGGTTTGCACTCAACTACTAGCCTAACGGTTGGCAGTTCAACCAGCCCAGTAGCACTATGGAGGAAAGGCCTGACAATCTACTTCTGTAAAGATTACAGCCAGCCAAGAAAACTCCAGGCGGCTCAGTTCTATTCGGGGTCACCATGAGTTGGAATCGACCTGACAGCAATGGGTTTGAGGGTTTTTGTTTGTTTTGCTTTCTTTTTGCTATTCTGTTTTCCTGTAATTGTAAACTGTTGTGTGTCAAGAAACATACTCAACTCCTCTACATTCCATAATGATTAAAATTCTAAATGGAGCCCAGTAAATGTTTTTTGATTAACTGATTTAAAAAATGTTTCATAGCATCTAATGCATTTTCGTGTACATGATGCACATCAGGATATGCTGAATGACTGATTTCCTGTTAATCTACTTCAAATGTACTAAATAAATGTATTGTACTTATAAGGCTGTCGAATCCTTGACTATTAACCTTCATGTTATTTAACTGTCACCTTTCATCTTGCTGAAGTGAATCTGTACTTTAGCACATATCAAGCTATGTGGTTGCACAGTCCAGCTTTCTAATTTAGAAGAAAGTGAATCAGCATGTATAACAATTTTTTAAAAGATCATTTGCATATATGATAATCAAGAAAAAGCCTGTTGACCAGAATTCTTCACTAAATTTATCTCACTTCATTCTCAATTAAAATTAAGTAAAATGCGCAGTATGGCATAGTAGCTACTGAGAGGTAGAGGACTGAAAAATTTTCTTTGAAATTCACGTCATCTCAATTTTAACATTTTTGCAATAAATACCCAGTTTGGATTTAAAGAAGAGCAATACTGCAAGAGAAACAAAAGTGAAAAAAGCTTTGGTTCTACACTGTGCAAAGCTTTACTTCAGTAGAACAAATACATATCCCAAACAAAAACTGTGTTTTCCAGTTTTGTGGCAAAATGTACATAGATGGACCATAGCTACTAAGAAAATTCTATTGAATTTTCAACAGAAAATTTCAAAATACCTATCATTAAGATAGCGTACATATACAGTCCCTAGTCTCTAGGCAACTGGTTGTCATGAGCCACACTGCATTGCTGTGAAACTGTTTTGTCTTACTACAGAAGAACTTTTATCTCAGTTCCTGGAAATTTGCTTAGCTATATTAAAGAGAAACAGAAGCCAAATCTGGCATGTGAGCATGAACAGACATTTAATAAACAGTAATGGAGTAGGAGATTTACACCCCTTTGTAGAGTCAGTTTAAAAAAAATTAAAGTTTTTCTTGTCAATAAGCCAGCTTCTAATATTGTGTGTAAAATTCACAAGAAGTCTTCCTACAAGTTGTAGACTTTACTATTGGAGCTTTTCAGAGGCAATTGCTTGGTTTTGTCCCACTTCCTCTGTAAGTTTTTTTGAACAATTGCCTTTGGTAACTTGAGAAAATTTGGCACAAAGAATTTGTTAAAAAGTACATTAAGGCTGCCTGCCAAAGTAATGGTATAGAATAGGTGCTGTCAGAGTCAGGAGGTAGAAGCAGAAGAAGGAAACCAACAGACAGAATAAGCATAGGAAATGACCCCAAAATGATGAAGTCTGCACTTCATACTGTTACCACCACCTGGCCCAGCCAGAGCGGCCAGCTCATAGGTGTTCATACATCTCACTGCAGGCCTGGCCACATCTTCTGCCTTTGTTTTATTTATTTATCTTTCTTTCTCTTATCAGAAGAAATTCTATTTTGTGAACTTTTGATTCACTTCTCTACCCTAATATATAAGGTGCTACTGGTTTTTTGGATATGTTTGAGCTCTTTTTTTTTTTTTTTTTTTTAATACTAAAGGAAATAATCATTTTTTGTAGAAATTCCTACTTGCTGTAAGGAACTATATATCTGATAAGGTGACACAGTTTTGTTTTTTTTTGGCTGAATTGTTTGGGCTCTTTTTTACTTTAAAGATAGTAATCAAATTTTTGTTTTACTCATTAGAAATGCACACTTGCTGTAGATAACAGAGGGTCATGTTTATGGTAAAATTAAAAAAAAAATTTAGAGTGATTATGAAGACATTTAGAGTGCCTTTATGGTTCAACTTTGATCTCCTCATCTGTCAATATATTTCATCTGGACCAGCTTTAGGCCAGAGAAACAGGGCTGTTAAAATAAGATCAGATACCAAGAGTTAGTCCAGATCAAGTTTTGACCTTGTAGGCATGAGGAGGCAAGTCTCTACACCAAATTATCCTAAAGTAAAGGCCTTAGTGCTTAGTGTGACTCTGAGTTATGGTACGGTTAGGTGGTCAGTAGCTTTCAGTTCTGTTGTTCTTGTGTCTGCCTCATTTCTTCCCTTCCATTACATCTTTTGAAGCCCTAGTGGCACAGTGGTTAAGCGTTTGGCTGCTACCCAAAAGGTCGGCAGTTCGAATCTACCAGCCGCTCCTTAGAAACTCTATGGGACAGTTCTACTCTGTCCTATCGGGTCACTATGAGTCAGAATTGACTCGACGGCAATTGGTTTGGTTTTGGGTATTATGTCTTTCAAAACTGAGCCCTCTTAATCTTGTATTTTGACTGACAGCAAGTCAGATAACTGTCCATTATTCCAAAACAGCAGGAAGAATTTCATAGAAATTGCCACCTTCTCACTTTGTAAAACATTAAGAATACCCTATTGAAATCCTATTAAAAAATGGGCAAAGGAAATGAACAGACACTTCACCAAAGAAGACATTCAAATGGCCAACAGACACATGAGGAAATGCTTGCGATCACTAGCCATTAGAGAAATGCAAATTAAAACCACGAGATACCATCTCACACCGGCATTACTGGCACGAATCAAAAACACTGGAAATAACAAATGTTGGAGGGGCTGC
>NW_004444046.1:9917054-9926195 GCF_000243295.1 Trichechus manatus latirostris | reverse complement strand
ACAGATTGTCAGCGACATGGCATTCTTTCTTATCTTTCTGTATTGCTTGAGTATTCTATATGGTTAGGCTTTACAATTTTAAAAGCTATTTTTATTTTGAAAAATAATTGTAGATGACTTATCGAAATTATTGGGTGTATTGAAACTAGCAGTTTGTGTCTCTTTATCCATAAACAATAAAAACAGTTGCTGTCAAGTAGGTTCTGACTCATGGAGATCCCATGTGTCTCAGAGTAGAATAATGCTCCATAGGGTTTTCAATGGTTGTGATCTTTCGGAAGTAGACTGCCAGGCCTTTGTTCTGAGGCACCTGTGGGTGGATTCATATTACCAACGTTTTGGTTAGTAGTCAAGTGCTTAATGGCTTACATCACCCAGGGACTCCTCTTTATCCACAGGCCACTAAAAAAATGTGAGAGCTGATATTCTAATCGACATAACACTAGGTGAGGTTTCATAGTCCTAGAATTTCACGTGGCCACACCAAAAAGTTCACAGAAATGCTCCACCAGCACACTGGTCTCAAGGACAGCCTGGCAGCGAGGTGGCCATAAGTAGTACATTTCAAAGTCACTCCAGAAAGGCAGGTAGGTCATAGAACAGACAAACTGACAATGGTAAGAAAAATATAATCCATTTTTATATTTGAACCCAAAACATGCACACCAAATAACATATAAACTATTAATTTGTGATTTGTGAATTATAACACTACACTCTTTTAAAGGTTCCTCATAAAACTATTTTTTTCTCTAAAAAAAGTCAAATATATCTCTCTGGTACATTATCTTATAACGCCTGATTAACGAGAGCTCCCTGATGGCACAGTAGCTAAGAACTCTGCTGCCAAACAAAACGTCAGCAGTTCGAATCCACCAGCTGCTCTCTGAAAACTCTATGGGGCAGTTGTATTCTGTCCTATAGTATCGCTGTAAGTCAGAATTGACTCAGTGGCAACAGGTTTGGGTTTTTCTTGTTTGTTGTTTTTGGTTATCATTTCATCTCTCTCTCTTTCTATAGAAGAAAGCTTTTTATACTGTATTTTGACTATATAGTCTAGAGTTAAAAATAAATAAAAAGTTGGATGCATTGGCTATTTCTTCTTTTGCTAAAAATTAGTTTTCTTCAATTATTCTTAGTTTCCTCCAAGCCTTCTTTAGGTTTTTTAAAGGGATTTTATTGACACATAACTATTTGTTTACAGATGGGTCTTTCTAATTACATTTTATATTGGTTTTATTTTATGAAGTCCCTCATTGTGAACCTGAAAGTAAAGAGGAGATATGGAAAAGAAGCTTCCATTTATGACAACTGATCAGAGATAGAGAAGTATACGGCCATAGCTAATCAACCTTGGGAGTGGAGGGGGGCGCTTTGTTGGGTCAATCTATGCATTTTCTTGTTTTTTACATCTGATCTGTCAATTCACACTAAACATATTGAGAACCTACTATGTGCAAAGTACTGCAACAGGTCCTGGAGAAACAAGGTGGATTAGATCTTATATTCTAGGAAATGTAATCCATTTATATAGGCATCAAGGAAGAATAGTGGCCCACCTTCCTGGTCATTATGTCTACTGAGCTAGCACTGTGTGAGTTTGACCAGCCTGACCTGAAGAGAATGTCCAGTTCTGGATGACGTTTTTACAGTTCGAATTCCACCATTCATGTTTATATCTGAATTCGTAAATACAGCTCATGAGGACATTCATAATCTGTCCCTTCCTTAATTCTTTAGACATATCTCCTTATCCCAAATACTAAACTCCAGACATCATGAACTACTTTGTAACCAAAATTTAATCTTCTTTCATCTTCCACCATCACATCATGCCTGAGCATCCCTAGCCTGGCTTAGGTGTCTACCTCATTTCTCATATTATACCCTAAATGGACCTCTATTGTTTTTCATGTATCACACTATATTGTACTTGTCTATTTTCTTGACTGATTCCCACTAGGCTGTAAGCTCTTAAGAAGGATACGCATACTCTTCACCATTACTCAGTGCAAAGCACCCAGCACTTAACAGGTGCTCAATAAATATTTGTTAGATGAATTAGTAAATTGCTTCAACTTCTATTTTCCAAGAGAACAACAATATGCTAATTGGTCCATTCCATGATCTTTCAAGTCAACCGCAAAATAATTTCAAATGACAGCATGATCTGTAACTAATTATACTGATTAAAATCTCTTAACATGTAATTATATGAAGATTTACTTGCCTTTATTATTCATAATAAGAAAACTACTACTGGTAATTTTTCTAATTAGTTGCCTTTTTTCAAATCCATATTAACTTAGGATTCAAGCACCACTGTGATACACTTACATAAGCTAATTCATATAACTGTTTACCATAGTGTATGGTTCAGAGTAAGCCTCAATAATATAAGCACGGTGGCAGTAGTGGTGGTAGAATGGTTTATGGTGATAGCAATAATGAATGTATATCAATGCTGATATATCTAAAGTATATGAAAGACATGCATTTAAGATAAAATTGTAAAGAAAGAGTGATAAAAATTTAGATGCTTACTGAGTTCTTTCAAAATACAGGGAAAGCATAACCAGATGTCTCCTTTAGAAGTAATATTGTTAATTGCATTATTATTATTAGAGTAAGCAGTATAATAACAAACCATTGTTCTGGAGAAGAGAAGGTGAAATATAATTGTATTATTTTACAATGATTTGTAATGCGTGGAATAATTGCCCCAGTGGTCACATATGTAAGTAAATGATATTAACATCTGAATGCTTTTCGGGGGGAATAAAAAGCAGAGAGACAAAAAGGGATAAAGTTTGTGTATGTGTGTGTGTGTGTGTGTGTGTGTGTGTTTTCCCTCTAACAGTTCAAATGGTTTTACAAGTTTTTATAAAAGGTCACCAGTACAGGGCTTACCTGGGATCGAATGAAAGTGGCCGTAAACCATCAAAAGCTATTTCCAACGTCCAGCTGGGAGATCTAAACAGAGAGTAACAAAGACAGTTTGTGACAAAGCTGACACACAGGATTCTGGAAGGAGTGAAATCAATTGTGACATTTTTCATTTATTTGTAAATGTCTCTTTCGCAATATACTCACTCAAAACAACAGTTGCTTCTTTCAGAATAGGGGAGGTGATGGTAAAATAGAGGAATCCTGACAGTTGCTTTAATGAGATCCTGTATTAGGGCTACTCTAACACTTTCCCCCAACAAGGAGCTTGCCCTTCGTTTTCAATATCATAACTCAGTAATTTGGAAAATGTTACCTCTATGAAAAATGAAACCAGCCAGTCTTTAATAGTCATTGGCCAATTTATTTTCCCCTTACTTTTCAATTAGAAGAAAATATTCTAAAGCAAGTATCTAAGTAAGTGTCAGCTGTACAGACTATCTATTTTTATTAAAAGAGTACAGTTTTTATTATAAACAGTAATGCACACTGTGACTGACAAACTCAAGACACACTCCATTAACTCAATAATTGCTTGGAAATACCAGTGAGTACAAATTATACATTTTAAAGAGAAAGATTTATTTTTACATTTCAAATTCCTAAGAAAAAGGAAATAATCAGTAAGGTAAAGTTTCATTGGTCACTGTAATTTGAGCAATTTCAAATTCAAGTGGTCTAAAGGTTGCACTTCACTTAATCATTCAGTTGTTCTTTGACCATACGCTAAGTGCTTGGTACTGTACTAAGCAAAGCAAGTGATAGAGACCCATTTCTAAAATATAAAACAAATGTAAATTATAACTTGCAAGGAAAAGGTAACCCATTCCAGGGCTTAGCCCAGCACCTATCACCTATTAGTCGGCCACTGTGTATTTGCTGAACTGGTAAATCACACAAAATCAAATCTTTGGGTGTGGTAAAATAAAAAAGAATATGCAATTTAGTATAAAATAAAACTGGGTTTAAATTCTAAAGCCTAAAGAAATGAACTAATTAAGAGACCTTGGAGAAATAACAAACTCTGAGTTTCAATTTCCTTACTGATAAAATGAAATTAGAAATAAAATGGAATTAGTAATAAGCACTGCTGCATAGGATTGTCATGAGGATTAAATAAATGCTGAAGCAAGAATAAAGCACCTAGCACAGTTCCTGGCTCATAATAAGTTGTCAATAAATGGTAGTTATTATAATTATGAATAAGTCTTACTTTGATGAAAACAAATGGTATCTCTCTTAAATTTAAGAACAAAAGTAGAAACAAGAAATAAAGATAAATTTAGCTGTCAGGATACTAAGAGCTTTAGTTCTTTCTATCTCTTCCATTAACAGTCTCTTTGCAACTTAGTTTTCCTATCACAAAAATGGGACTAAGATGTTCCCAAACCCAGCTTAGCTATGACAGTTGTTTGGGTACCTGGTTGTTGTTGTTAGTTGCCACTGAGTCTATTTCAACTCATGGTACTCCATGTGTGCAGAGTAGAACTGCTCCACAGGGTTTCCAAGGCTGTGACCTTTTGGAAGCAGATCACCAGGCCTATCTTCAAAGGCACCTGTGGATGGGTTCAAACTGCCAACCTTTCAGCTAGTAGTCGAGCACTTAAGCATCTGCATCACCAAGGGACTCCATTTACGTTCTTTAAGTAGCCTAATATCACACGTTCTTGAAATATGTCCAGTGACTATGGCAGTGAGCACCATTTCAGGATTGGCAGATAAACCAAGGTCTAATATCTTGTGTTGGTACTTTTACTATGCTAATTAATGGTTAATTTTCAGGTAATGTGCAGTAGAACTCATAAACAAAATTACTTCGGAAGCTAAATGTGTGCAGATTCATGAAGCTTTTGTCTCCTTATTGCATCTTCAGTTTACCTAGAACGGTAGTTCTCAAATATTAAAATCATCTAGAGGATTTTTTTTTAACTCCAATATCTATGTGTGACCCAAGACCAATTAAATTATTTTTTAAACACCCCCCCCCCAGGTAATTCTAATGTGCAGCTAGGGATTAGAACCATTGGCTTAAAAAGTGTCCCTGTTCAATATACATTCTTGGTTTCCTACTCGACCCCTTTTCTCCTTTTTTTTTCTCTCTGCAGAGTTCAGATTCTTTATAGGTGCCCATCTTTCTCCCAAGCAACTCTGGAGAGGGTGATTTTATTCCCAGACTCAGAACCATTCTGATTAGACTCAGCTAATCATGGTCCTCCAGTTTCCTTTGCCAAGGATTGATTTACAGGTACACGTTACCCAGATACAAGCAATGAGATGTCAAAAAATGTCTTCTGGGGGCTTCTAGCCAAGTTTTCCACCACTCCTAAAAAAAGTGGTTTTTCTTCTGCTTCTAGACACTACTGTGTATGGATGTTATGCTTAGAAATGCTTTATCCATCTCGTGAGCGTGGAAGAAGCTAGTCCAAGAACAAACCCAACATCTTGAGGATGGCAGAGCAAAATGATGGAGGAAAAAAAAAGAGAGAGAGAGTCTGTGATAAAGTCAATCAGCTGCTGGATTAACTTCTCTACTTCTGGTATTTATGTTATGTGAAATAAATTCTCATAACATCTAAACTATTTGAACTGATACAACAACCCAAATAATACTTTAAAAAAAAAAAAAAAAGCTATACACCAAGTCTAAGATTGGGTCACAATTTTTCTATTGCTGTTTATATTCTGAAATATTTTATGAACTAAACCAACTGGAGAAAAATGCCTCAAATTTTCTTACAAACTAAATAATGTCCTAGTTTTATTAAACTGCCTTTGTAATACTTATTTTTACTAAGAAGTATTATGGAGTAGATCCTGTGCTTTGAGTAATTTTTTCAGTAGTATTAATCTGTTTTATTTTTTATATATACACATAATGTGCAATAATAAAATATATTTTCTACAGCAACAGATATAACAAATATACAAGGCATTTGTTTGCTTTTTTAAAATTGTTGACAACCATACGGTGTTTTAAAATGAAGAAAATTAGTTTTTTTAATATTATCCACAACGATCACGACTGCCTAATAACCGTGTTGTTGTTGATGATGGTTTTACTGATTTATAAACATCTTGGTTTTCTTTCAAGTAGTATATTTTATTCTCAATTATCCAGATTATAGTTTAGGTTCTGAAAATTCTTTTTCTTAAGCACTCATTTCCTGACCCAGAGGATACTGGGAATATTTTGGAATGATGTATTACTGTCAACCACACATTTGGGATGGGCTTAAGAAGGATTTGTTCCCAGAAGATACACTATGGAATTTTAAAGTGACATATGTTATAATCACAGTGCTTTAATCTAACACTTTAAATCTGGTTACTTACAAACTCTCTAAATTCCTGTGTTGCTCCTCCCTCCCTCCATCACCACTCCACATATCCTGTATTATTTGTTTAATAATATAAACTATTCACCAATATTTTTGTGGCAAAAGGGAAGACTACTGTTCACAAATGAAATTTGCTGAATAGAGCAGAGAACATTGTGTATTAGAAATTCTAGCTTCTGGGAGCCAGAAGAAATGATCAGATAGGAGGGAATAGGTGTTAGACCTGGTGAGAGGGTTTCATGATGTGGTCCCTTCTGCCACAAGCCATCAAATCTTCCATTAATTTATATATACATAGGGGATACAGTTTGGTGCAGAGCCAAGGAGGTAAAAGGACTGCAACTAAGTAGTGCAGTGAAGAAGGAAAAGAGAGTGCTGGGGAAAAAAAAAAAAAAACAGCTGAAATTCTCACAAAACTGAAAAATGAGGACTGAGCAAATTTTCCCACAGTGGAGTTTAGGATACCTAACTGTACGTTTCTATCTCACTCACAAGCCTATAAGCTCCTGAGAGTAATGCTGTCTTTTATTCTTTTAATCACAAGAGAGTTGGAATTCAATAAATGATTTTGATTCAAGTGGGAGAGCTCCTCCAAAAAAGGTCTTTGGCCCTCCTACTCCTAAACTTATGCAAGCTCCATATTCCCTTCCAGTTCCACTCAAATATTAAAGACTGACATCCCAAAAGTGCTAAGAATGTGGCAGAGCTGGAAATCTCATGGGCTGAATTTGGTATTGGATCATCTCTGTATCTCTGGATCATTACTGCTTTGCAGAGGACCTAAGGAATGATATCTCACTCCTTGATCCCTGCTCGTAACACAGCTCCTGACAACTACTACTAGTAATTAGACTAAGAAAGGTTCCATAAATCTGTATTATGTTTTCCTGAACTTCATCTGGAGCTCCAGGTTCCATTTCTGGTATCTTTTCCACTCTGCTAAAAGATGAGAGCCTCTTACATCATAGCAATGGATCTGCACACTCTAAGAACTTATAGGTGTTCATGCCTGTCTTCGTCCTCCTCACCCAAGGACAGGAACCTGACTTATCATCTGCATCCTCCACAGTCTAAACAAGTACTTTCAAAAAGCAGAGGCTTAACAAATATCTGGTGCATTGAACTAAATTATAAATGAAGTACCTACTGTTTGCTCTGTTTTTATTTATACTATAACTGCCCTTAGATAATAATTTCATCTATCTTTTTGGGCATTTAGCTACAGCCATTAGGGTCAACTATTTCACTTCAGAAATATAAAGTCAACATTGTTTTTAAAACTTCTACGAATTTTTAAGAAGCCTTTAATATTTTGAAGTATATTTCTGGAGGCAAGCTCTTATTTTTTGTGAATCCCATTTCATTCATAGAAATATATGAGATGTCTTAAGAACCATTGGTATTTCAATTGTAAATATTAAGGAAAGTTGCATTATAATACAGACAGGTAATCCTGAGGCCCAGCAGAGCAATAAAGATTAACAACACCCTCTAGAAGGAGTATAAATTTTAATGGTATCACTCATAAAATCCATGTTTCAAAGGTTACAAAACAGAATCAAGTTTATCAAAAAGCAAATAAATCAACTTGCTTTGGGATTTCTTCTCTCATCTCTGTTGTTTTTTTGTTTATTTGTTTCTTTTTTTAGCTTTTTAATAATCAACATCATCTTCCCAGTGCTGGTAAACTGTACTTACCTGCAAATAAACTACAGGAATTTCTGGAATCCTTGCAAAGGACAACTCTCACTGGATTCTGCTCCTACCAAATTCCATCTGCAGTGTTTATTCAAATTTATTTTTGAAAAGAGAAAGCAGATTGTAGGAAGGTGGCCTTTACATGGATTTTATTTGCTGATGATAATGATGATGCACAATGCCTCTTCACAAGATTACATGGGTTAGAAGGCAATCCCACTATCACTATCAGCACCGAAAAGAGCTCTACTTGAGTACTGATCTCAAGTCTGGATTTCAAACTAACAGAGAACTGAAAGTATTCCAAAAATATGTAGAGTGCCAAGGAAATAATGACTAAAAAGACTAGAAATGAATGAGCAAAAGTGAAACAAACTGTGATCAAATTGGTAAAAAATGCTAAGGAGAAATAAACACCATGCATACAAACATAAGGTCAAGTAAACACAAACATCAATAAATATGCTTCTATTTAATGACTAATGATGATGATGTTCATGATAGTTTACTTGTCTTCAGGCTTTTTAATAAGCATAATTTTACATCTTCTTTTCAAGCTATAAGAAATATGTAAGTCAGTGTGCTTTATTTACCTCAACAAATTAGTTTACAGTTTCAGAAAATAATGTGATGATAGAGATGAATCTGTTATCCCATTCAATATTTTTTAGTGGTCACATTTCCTACTTTGTTTGTAATATTTTATATTTTCTGTAAGGATAATCCTACCATGCTAGGCATAATGTAGGAGTTTCTAATCTAAATGGAAATAAAATACTAACATACATGAAACAGTAGCAATGTTTAATCAATACTACTGATACTCTTAGCAAAATCTAGTGGGTGGGGGAAATTTTCCTTGCCGAAAATGCATGAAGCACCAATTTGAAGTAAGCTCTCATGTGTGTATTTACATCTGTCTAGTTCAGTAATCAGCAAATTTTTTTCTATAAAGGTCCAGATAGTAAATATTTTCCACCTTGCAGGCCATATGGTCTCCATTGCAACTATTCATCTAGGCCATTGTAATGTGAAGCAGCCATAGACAATGTGTAAACAATATGAGTGTGTTTCAGTAAAACTTTATTTATAAAAAGCAAGTGGTGGAAACCTCAACAACAAAAAGACAAATAACCCAATTAAAACATGGGCAAAGGAT
>NW_004444046.1:9914399-9915508 GCF_000243295.1 Trichechus manatus latirostris | reverse complement strand
AACCACAACAATAAAAAAAAAATCTTTTAAAATCTGAAGGAAAAAAAAAAAAAACAGATGGTGGGCCAGATTTGACTTGTGGGCCGTATTTGCAAACCCCTGGTCTCATTCATCATTTTCAGAAGTGACATAGTCTATTCTTGATATGAAATAGAAAGCAAGAAAGGGATGAGGCTGGGTAGAATCTTTGTAGATATATTCTGAAATACTAGAACATCAGAAAACACTTACATTTGAATATGATTTCAAGCAAATCTAATAGATATTTTTACTGCCTATTATTTTACATTATCCATGCAAATTCCTCCCACCATTAAGACAGATTCTTTAGCACCAGCCAAGTAGGTAAAGCTCTTCCTAAGTATTTCTGACACATTGAATTTCCCTGGCAATTGAGATAGGTTTGACAAAACAGTCGACACATCAAAGTTTGATAATTGAAAGGTTAATGACATTTTAAAAAGAAAAATAACAGACCTTTTTCTATCACTCAGATATGCCCCAATTTTATGTCTTTCCTAGAAACCCAAGTATTTTACTATATCAGAAAGTAGAGCAGAACAAAATTATTATTAAAAAGTACAAGTACCCTTATGCATCATGACAGCTTGAACCTCCTTTCACTCCACCCTCCATCATTCAACACATCACAACACACTCAAAATTATGAACAGAAAATGTTAGTAATTGTAGTATGGCTTTCTCTCATTTCAGAGGTAAACTAGTAATAAAAATTTCAGTGTTAAAAAATGCAATTGTTAAATATCAGTCAGCTACTAAAATATCAACTTAATAAAACTTACTGTTTTTCTAATATTCCCAAAAAGTGATCATGATTTGGTTATCACAAATATTAATATTATTTAATATATACTGAGTGATTATTACATGCCAGACAGTACTGTCAAGTGTTATACATTTATTAAATTATTTCATTCTCAAACCAATCCTATATAATGTGTTTTTGTTGTGTGCTATCGAATCGTTTCCAACTCATAGCAATTCCACGTGACAGATTAGACCTGCTTCACAGAGTTTTCTTGGCTTTAATCTTTACGGAAGCAGATCGCCAGGTCTTTCCCATGGAGCTGCTGGATAGGTTCGAAACC
>NW_004444046.1:9911222-9912787 GCF_000243295.1 Trichechus manatus latirostris | reverse complement strand
AGCAAACTTCATTGCTGTCTTACTTTAAGAAATTGCCATAGCCACCCTAACCTTCAGCAACCACCAACCTGATCAGTCAGCAGCCATCAACATCGAGGAAAGACCCTCCACCAGCAAAAAGATTACGACTCACTGAAGGCTCAGATGACGGTTAGCATTTTTTACCAATAAAGTATTTTTTAATTAAGGTGCGTACATTTTTTTAGACATAATCTACTGCACACTTAAGAGACTACAGTATAGTATAAACATAACTTTTATATGCACTGGGAAACTAAAAAAATTCATGTGACTCACTTTATTGCAGTGGTCTGGAACCGAACCCACAATATTCCAAGGTATGCCTGTATTAGTCATGTACTATTGGCACAGTCATAAAAAAACAGATCGTATTGCCAGGAGCTTTTGTTATGTTAAAAGACAGAAAAAAAGAGAGATAGAAAGATATTCGGGAAAAAAAATCTAAAACAAAAAAGAAGAAATAAAGTATATTTATATAAATAAATGACTCGTTTTCTAATTTTCTCTGAAGAGAAAGAATAAGGTACCTATGATGTTTGTTCTGTTCTTTTCACAAACTGAATTTACAAAACGGAAAAAGCAAAATAATGTTACACAATGATATCATCATGATGATGACTAAAATAATGAGAATAAAACACATAATTATGTTGCTATATTTACACGTAAGTCGGCAATGACCTGCCAATTTAAGAGTAGCAGACTTCCTTCCACAAATAGGAAAAAAGCCATTTTCCCATAGATGAGATATACAGACGTTATAAAGCTTCGGGTGGGTTAAAAGTTAATATGATTGGTTCCAGCAGGCAGTAAAGTCCCATGACACAAAATTTATATTTCGTATGTTTTCAATTCATCCAGCTAATAGTAAGCAGTTATTCTCAGAGTCATTCAGTTGTCCTATTTTAGGTTCTGTTTTCAAATTTAAACCAAACCTATAACTTGACTTTGTATAGAAAAGGTTAAACAAAGTATGTTTATACAGCAGATTTAGACAAAGGTTTCAGAATACTTCGTTTGGCAGCCATCACTAGTGTATGCTTTTATGGAAGCTATATTTTTATTTGGATTAAGCCAAAATTACAGGGAAATGATGGAATATGCATTACAACTAAAAAAAAAAATTGAATTTATTAAGAATTTCCAAAATTTTCATATACAGTTGATATTTTTTCCCTCATGGGAGACTTTACATTGATCCCAACAGTCCTGTTTAAGCATATTTAATAGAACAGATGAGTTTGCTAAGCAATAGTCTCATCACCTAACAAAGTTAGCTGTGTCCAAGTTCAGAGTCAGTGTGTCATGACTACCGAAACAGACAATTGAATCTTTGACTGTATAAGAACAGAGTAGGGTGCAAATAAGATAATGATCCACTGTACAATATAGGACATACAGAATGCTATGCTTGTTGTCAGCTGCCTTCCAGTCAGCCCCCAACTCACGGTGACCCCATGCACAACTCAAGGAAATGCTTCCTGATCCTGCGCCATCCATACGATTGGTTATGAAACAGACCACTGTAATCTATAGGGTTTTCA
>NW_004444046.1:9907476-9910335 GCF_000243295.1 Trichechus manatus latirostris | reverse complement strand
CAAAGAGACTTATCAGGGAATGGCGACGACTTCTGCTTCCTTAAAAAGTTTACCGGCCACAGCCCGGCTGGCAAGATGGCGCCGGCCACGTTGCTGCGCCCCTTCTCACGGCTGCTGTCCCAGGCCGGCTACCAAGCAGCCTTTCAGCTTGGTGGAAGTTTTACACTTGAGAGCAGCTGAACAGCAAATCTGTCTGGCTGAAAGTTGCACTGACCTTGGGCACCAACTCTTCCTATGGGTCTATCTCATGAAACAACATAATGAAGATGTTTTAGAATATAAAAGAAATGGGTTGGAATAAACTACTGAGATACTAACGTAGTATGCTCCATATAGTGATTACAGCGGTTCATGTGGATGCACCAATCTTTTGATTGTAAATGAGAGAGAAAAAGTTATATGTGAATATATTGTCAGCATTTGCATGTTGCATCATTAAGTGAAAAAAGAAAAAAACTTACGTATTTAGGTCATGTTAAGATGATTATATTTTATCCTGAGGTTAAAGAAGAATCCCTGAAAGATTTGAAATAAAGCTGTGATTTACTTTATAGTTAGATCATTCTTCTGTTTGAAGTGTAAAGAATGTACTGGGCAAGACTACAAACAAAGGCATCAGTTAACAAACAGAGCATGAATTGGATAAAAAGCGATGGTGGACTCAACTACAAGTAGTGGCAGAAGAGATGTCAAAAAGTGAATGGATATGATATATATTAAGGAAGTAGAATGAACTAGATTTATTAACTGACTTGTTTTGAGGAATAAGAATAGTATAACACATAGGGATAGAAATGCAGGAAGGGAAATGGACTTGGAGATACTGAAGGGAGAAAGAGAGAATGGTCTCTAACCACCCTTCCATCATCAACCTGTCAACCTTGGGTCAGGATTATATTTGGATGGGTTTAAAAATTTGGGATCATGCATTTTTTTTTTAAATTGCTTTGCATTAAAAAAAAATCTATGTGTAATCCAGTGCTAGGTGGAAAGTCTTACTTTAAATACAAACTGATTGATGAAAGATCACAATGCAATTTGCTCACTGACAGCTGATATGTTAAAGGGTGCTGACCAACATAGTGTTTTTTTAAAATTACTTGCCAAATTTTAAAAATTAGGAAAATTTCACACACACACAAGTACATAACATGCACAAGCACACACATCCAGATTTCTAGCTTCTCTAGATAAATGGAAGATCTGACAACTGCGGGCCGTCATTCCCACACAGTAAAAATTGGTTAAAGCTGGTTAGTGACTACTTCCTATAAGAGAGCATATATTCTTCACTTTTCTAAACAGTCCCCACTCCTACTTCCTCATCAGCATAGAGGCCATGTGTTAGCTGAGCCTGAGACTTCTGTATAAAAGGATATGTCACTATTTCACTTCATTTTTTTTTAATGACATTCTGGTTTCATGAGGAAAGCAGCACAAAAGCACAATACACTGAAGAGTTCTGAGAGAAACATGTATAAGGACATTAGCAAGTTATAGAACAATAATTCATTGTACCATCAATGAAGAGGTAATCACAGCATTTATTGAGCTTGGTGCCATGTATCACTCATGTGTGTTATAACCAAAGCAAATGTCTTCATTTCAAAAAAGAAAAAAACACTTTTTAAAAGTTCAACATGAACTTAAAACTTTTCAAAACTAACCAAAACCAGAATAATCAGTTATTCATTAGCTAAATACCTCCTCTAGATTTTCTTTAGATATAATTTTTAAAAGTGATTAAGAAAGCATAACATACTCAAGGTAAAAGCGTAAACCCTTGCCATTTTATATTACCTTACTAGAGAAGCATCTTAATATAAGTCGCAACACTATGTTCAATTAAATTTTATAAGCAAATATATTTCCAAGAATAGTAAAAGGAACTTGTAGGATAATTGTTTTGGAAGTGCAGCAATTAAAGATAAAATAATAATGTTTTCCTTTGGCAAAAAAATGTTTCCATGACACAGGCAAGCAGTCCCTTATGTAATATTTAATAATCAGTAGGTGATATGTAAATAGTAACTTTAAAAAAAAATCCCTATAAACCCAAGTCTTAATCAGAGTATAAAACTTAGCTCATTATTTCTTATAAGAATTTAGAAAATAAAATAATTTAAAAGATAATCTTTATATTACAATCTATAGTAAAAGTGTACTTGCTTTACTACATGAAAAGTACATTCATTGAAAAATTAATTTTAAAAATAACTAGCTAGGGAGCTTTTCACAATTAATTCCTAGCTAATACTTACATGTTTAAAATATGTTTTTGAAAAACTTAATGCATAGTTTCAAAGCTGCAATAAATAATGTCAAATATTCAACTCTCAAATTCATTCACTTCTCGATTTTTCTTTTTTCTAATTTCTTTATATTTTTCAAATCTCAAAAATAATCATTCTTTAGGGGTATAACACTATTTGCAGAAAGAACCTATTTGAATTTTGTTCTCATGAAGCAAAAAGTCATGCCTTTTCAGTTTTTCCCTAATTTTCATCAAATAAAAATTAATAGAAATTTATCAAAAACAGTACCATATAGCATAGGGATCTTTCCAAACTATACATACCCATGGTTTTAAAACTAATGTGGTATAAAAAGATAAAACACTTTTATTAGGCAACAGTATATGGATCAATGTTTATCATCTCTGTTCAATAAATAATTGCATAGGAAGTCTTCCAAATTAATCCAAATGAATTTTACTAAAATATATATCCAACGATGTGATTTTTCTAGGCTAACTGTGAGACATGAGTTGTCAATTCTAGTCAATTCCTAAAGACCCTGTAAATCTTTTTAAAAACAACTCTTGGTCAGTAAAGTAGAATTATAAGGTAGGAATGAAGC
>NW_004444046.1:9897242-9907115 GCF_000243295.1 Trichechus manatus latirostris | reverse complement strand
GTGCCTAATCTGCACTTTTTATATCTCAAAAGTGACTGGCTTAAAACGTGGTCTATACTAATAATGGTCTCATTAACATAACAAAGAAAGTTCTATTCCCAAATGGTATTACATCCTTACATCCGCAGGTATGGGGATTTAGGATTTGCAACACAAATTTTTAGGGGGCACAATTCAATCCATAACAGTGGGTCAAAGAGGTAGATGTATAAATGATATATAAATACAGAAAATTTTAAAAATAGAATGACTGCAATATTAACTAAATAAGATTACCATCAGAATACTGACTAGATACAATTTGGCGGCGGGTGGGGGGGGACAACAAAACATGCTGTCAATATTTTAGAAGTACTTGCTCCTGGAATTAAATTTACAGCTCCACTGAGAGAAATCAGAAAGATAGCATGAAAGCCACAAAACACTGATAGGTATTTTTGTTTGCCAATCTTGTTGTGGATTAGGGTGATAAGCAATAATAAATGTTATACAGCATTCTGGTACCAAAAGAGGCAACTGGGTCAATCTGCCATTTTTACCTCTATTATCTATTCACATTTTAAGTTAATTATTCTGTTTTATTCTCTTACTCTACAATTTTCTTCTTGTCTCTTTTCTCTTTCGCCCATGCTTAATGTCTATCATTATCCAAGACTACTATTAGCATTCAACTAAAGAGGGTTCTTTCCTCTTTCTAGGCATTGTATTGGGATAATTTTCAACATAGCTTCAGACAACTTTAAATACTGCTGCCAATGATGTTTCATGTTCAGTAATTTCATCACTAAATACAATTATATGAAATCTAGACTCTATTACTCACCCTTTAACATTTTTCTCCAATTGTCATTTCTCTTATTTCATTCAACAAGTTATACTTCTCCAAAAAGTTTCTCTACTCTGGCCAAACAATTATTTTCTGTAAAAAACTAGCTGTGCCTCTACATTTATAATATCGTGCCTGATATGAAATACTGCCCCCTTCAAAAGGTTATACTTATGAAATACTGCCCCCTTCAAAAGGTTATACTTCCTCAGAATGTCAATACCAAAAAAAATTAAACCTGTTGCGATTGAGTCCATTCTGACTCATAGTAACCCTATGAGACAGAGTAGAACTGCCCCATAGAGTTTCCAAGGGGCACCTGGTGGATTGGAACTGCCGACGTTTTGGTTAGCAGCTGCAGCACTTAACCACTATGCCACCAGGGTTTCCAGAATGACAATCAGCACTGTAAAATGGAAGTGCTAAATGTTGTTTATAATGAAAGCGTATACTAAAAGCTGTAACGTAATCAACTCAGTAGTTACTATTTACTCAGTACTATGTCAAAGACTATTTACCTGCACCATTTCATTTTAGCCTCAAGGTAGGTAATTTTTTCTCCATTTTAAAGATGAGAAAACTGAAGCTTGCTCAAAGCCACATAGTCAGTATGTGGTAGAGCAGAATTTGAAACAAGATTTATTTAGCAGTTACAACAAGTTCTATTGTGAGCCCAAGAGCAAGGGCTATCCTTTGCTTATTCCACGTTCATCTCTTCTTCTATGCTTTAGCAGATTACAATCTCCCCACTTGATATGCCTTTCTGAAACACGGTTTTCTCTCATTTAGGACTTGCCCCAAACTCACCATATAAAGCCTTCCTGGTCAATACTGCTTCACTCTCATTGCTCCCCTTAAGTTTTTGCTTCATTTCTGAAATCTACATAGAGTATTAAATTTGAACTCATTTGTAAACATTATTTATAAGCAATTTCATAGGTACATATTCTATATTAAGAAGCTTAAAAGCTGGTACCAGTGCTAGCCTTTTGACTGGCCTTACGGTACCTAGTGTAGGAATTTAGTAATGATGGCATACAAGTAATTCTTCAGGGAGCACAAATCAACTACAGGGTAATATTACTGAGTTAAAAGCAGCACTGTTATTTTCCAAATAAAATGCACTAAATACTTATGATGTAGCAGTCTGCTTCCATAGAGATTTACCGTCTCGGAACTCTGTGGGGTCGCTGTGAGTAGGAATTAGCTCAATGGCAGTAGGTAAATACGTACGATCAAAGAAAAATAAAATGTACGAAATTTTGAAGAAACAATAAGCAATAACATGAACACAAATTATACTCTCTTATGACAAAGTAAGCCTAAAATTTCAAACAGCATCAGTGATATATAGATTATAATCTTATTCATATGTACAGCTAATTTTCATTTCCCTCAAAATGACCATTCAACAACTAGTTAGTAACTATTCAATTCTATCAATAGTCAAACATTTGAAAATGTAGCCAGTCTTCAGTTAGATCCAATTATAACTGTATATCCGCATGTCTTATTGAATGTCTGAGTTAGAAATTTTATGTAGCAACTGGCTTTATATTGCAAGTATTTTCGATATAGTTCGTCACATGATTACTTTGTCCTATGAAATTTATACACTGGGACTTTGCTGTTGCACCTGTCCAAGACTATGACTATGTCAGCAGCAAATCCCTGAAGAATGATACACATCTTCAAATTTTTTAATTAAATAGAAAAACAAAGCGCAAAATACAGAACATCATTTTACAAATGTGGTGGGGTGGAAAATTAATTATCTTAAAAGTGAGCACAAGAATTATTCTTATACAGGGAATTAATTTAGAGAAGACCATTGATAATTTACTTGGGTTAAATACAGGGCCAGAGGACCTGGTGTAGTAGATGCCAATACAGTCAAAGAGATAGCTAAATGGTCTTGCATTCAAAATGATTAGATATGTAAGGGTGGGGGGGGGGAGAGAAGAAGGCTGACTATAGTAAAAGGGTAAAAGATATCAGCGGGAGGACTGACCGCAAAGGCAAGGCATGGACTGCACCAAAAAAAAAAAAAAAAAAAAAAATCTGGTATTGGAATAACAAAAGGGCTTTTAAAAACATGAGGAATGCCTGATATTTCATGTGAAATTGTTTATATTACCACGGTGCAATGCTTTCCCTACAAACTCAAATGTTTAATAAAATGTAATCTCATGTGCCTTTTGTGAGGGGATTTTGGAAATACAGCTGAGTTTCACATATGGGTCAACACAGGTTGAGAGCAAACACAGCAAGCACAAAATGACAAGAGGCTCTATAAACAGAAATTACTCGGCATAAACTAGAGCTCAGAGAAAGCAGCAATACTGACAATATAAAACACCTCTGTCACCCTACCCCTGCGAGGGATTCTGGACTTCAAAAGGATATGATTTGGGGCTCCAGCTGATCATATTAATATTTCAAGAACAGACACAACGTATATAACTAGAAAATGCCTATTATATAATTCTAAACATTATTATAATTCCCATATATATTCATTAAAAATAAAGTAACTAAATTAGTGTAGCACTGGGCACCTTAAATAAATGAATCAATCAGGTAGATACATTAACAGAATGGATAGTCCAGAAACAGACGGAGATATATAAGAAATTATTATATCATTGGAATTCAAGCTTAGTTTTTGGCACTGCGTAAGTCTGTTCAAAAGAAATTGTGGCTCTCCACTTCAACAAAAGTAAAGTAACAGAAACCAGACTTACGCTACCTCCTTAAACAATAAGAAAACCAGAATTATATAAAAACACTGTTTCCTGACATTAAACGACAGGTAGCATTGGACTGTGACTTCTGAGAGAAGGGAAATAACAGTGCTGACCCTATGATTCCCCAGGCTTTTCCCAAGAGGAAGTTTCTAAGAGATAGTGCAAGAAGTAGGAAACCAAACAGCTGGGCTGTCTTACAAGTTGAAGAGAGAGAATTTGGAGACTGTGGAGACCATGGCGCCTAGAATTTGCATAGATAGAGCTCTAAAAACCTGCAGAGATGTCCACTCTAAGTTTGGCTAAATATTGATCAGCTCATGTGTGAGAAGAAATCACTTTAGTCCAGGGAACCAAACACTGTAGAAACAGTTGGAAAAATAAATAACAAGCAAGACTAACCAAAAAAAAGCCTCAGTTGCTATATTAATATCAGAAAAGCAGATCTGACAGCAAACAATACTACCAGGATAAAGAGGATAATGACATAACTATAAAGGGGTTAATTCATCAAGAAGATACAATAATCATAAATGTTTATGCATTTAATAAAATATCTTAAAGCTACATGAAGCAAAAATTGATAGAACATAAAGGAGAGTTAGAAAAATACACAGTTATAGCTAAAACTTCAATGTAACTTTCTTTTTTTGGTTTCTCTAATTGATGGAAGTAGGAAAAAAAAGAGCAACAACTATACAGAAAATTAGAACATCCCACCCACAATAGTAGATTACACATTTCTATCAAGTGTATGCAGAATAATTTATTCAATCTGTATGCTGAGCAAATAATCCAAGAAACTGAACTATATGAAGAAGAATGTGGCATCAGGATTGGAGAAAGACTCATTAACAGCTTGCGTTATATAGATGACACAACCAACCTTCCTTGCTGAAAGTGAAGAGGACTTGAAGCACTTACTGATGAAGATCGAAGACCACAGCCTTCAGTGTGGATTACACCTCAACGTAAAGAAAACAAAAATCCTCACAGCTGGACCAATGAGCAACATCACAATAAACGGAGAAAAGATTGAAGTTGTCAAGAATTTCATTTTACCTGGATCCACAATCAACACTCATGGAGGCAACAGTGAAGAAATAAAATGATGCATTGCATTGGGCAAATCTGCTGCAAAAGACCTCTTTAAAGTGTTTAAAAGCAAAGATGTCACCTTGAAGACTAAGATATGCCTGACCCAAGCCACGGTGTTCTCAATCACCTTATATGTATGAGAAAGCTGGACGATGAATAAGGAAGACAGAAGAAGAATTGACACTTTTGAATTGTGATGTTGGCAAAGAATATTGACTTATACCGTGGACTGTCAGAAGAACAAACAAATTTGTCTTGGAAGAAGTACAACCAGAATGCTACTTAGAAGCAAAGATGTCAAGAGTAGGTCTCACATACTTTGGACATGTTATCAGGAGGGACCAGTCCCTGGAGAAGGGTATCATGCTTGGTAAAGTAGACGGTCAGTGAAAAAGAGGAAGACCCTCAAGGAGATGGAATGACACAGTGGATGCAACAATGGGCTCAAGCATAACAATGATTGTGAGGATGGCACAGGACCAAGCAGTGTTTCGTTCTGTTGTACACAGGGTCGCTATGAGTTAGAACTGATTCGATGGCACCTAACAACAACACCATGTGGAATAATAACCAAGATAGACTATATTCTCAGTCGTAAAACATATTTCAATAAATTTAAAAGATCAAAAGCATATAAGTTATATTTTGTCATTAAAACAGATTAAATGAGGTATCAATAACAGAAAGATATCTGAAAAAAATCCCAAATATTTGAAAATTAGACAATATGCTTCTAAATAATACGTAGATCAAAGGAAAATTCATGATAGAAATTGTTGTTGTTAGATGCCATTGAGTCAGTTCCAACTCATAGCGATCCTATACACAACAGAAGGAAACACGGTGTGGCCCTGCACCATTCTCACAATTGTTGCTATGTTTAAGCACATTGTTGCAGCCACTACGTCGATGCATCTTGTTGAGGGTTTTCCTCTTTTCTCTCTGACCCTGTACTTTACCAAGCATGATATCCTTCTCCAGGGAATGGCCCCTCCTGATAACATGTCCAATGTGAGACATAGTCTTGCCATCCTTGCTTCTAAGGAGCATTCTAGTTGTACTTCTTCCAAGACAGGTTTGTTCGTTCTTCTGGAAGTCCATGGTATAGTCAATATTCTTCACCAACACCATAATTCAATTAAAAGCATAATGAGGGAATATTATAAGAAACCTTAAGCCAATATATTGAAAAATTTAGGTAATACCAAAAAAATCCTTTAAAGATCTCATTCAGCATGAAATAAACTAAATAGCTCTTATCAGTAAAAGAAATTAAATTTAAGGTTAAAAAACTTTCCAAAAGAAAAATTTAAGCCAAGATGGCTTCACTGGGTAATTCTATCAAATATTTAAGTAAAAATAATATCAATTCTACATAAACTCTTTCAGGAAATAGAAGAAGAAAGAATATTTCCAAAGTCATTTTCTGGGTCCAACATTATACTTTTTCAAAACTAAATAAAGACATTACAAGAAAAAAATTACAAATCAGTTGTCCCTTATGATCACAGACATGAAAATCCCTAACAAAATTTTACCAAATTTAATCTTCTGATACATAAAATATAATGTATAAATTACACATACATGTATGTATATGTATGTACACACAGACACACAAGTATTAGAAAGCAATATATAAGTAAACAGCATAATAAAATATGACCAAATAGTTGCCAGGTGGGTTTAACATTTGAAAAATGAAGCATGTAATTCATCATATTAACAGACTAAAAAGGAAAAAAATATATAATTAACTCAATAAATGCAAAAAGAAGCGTTTCACAAAATTCAACATCTATTCTTTATATTCTAGACAAAGTAGAAACAGAAAGGATCTTCTCAACCTGATGATGCAGGCCATCTATGGAAAACCAACAGCTAACATCATTCTGTAGTGAAAACCGGTGGTAAAATACTGAAAACAATGAATGCTTTCCCCCTGTAATTAGGAACAAAAAAGCATACCTGCTCTCGCCACTTCTATTTGATATTACACTGGATATATAAATCAGGGAAATAAGACATGAAAAAGAAATAAAAGGCATATAGTTTGAAAAGAAAGAAGAAAAGCTTTTTTATTTGAAGGAAAAAAAAATGTCCACGCAGAAAATCCTAACATATCTTAACAAAGCTATTAGAAATAATAAGTGAGTTTAGCAAGTTCAGAGGATACAAAGTCAATATATACAAAAATCAACTGTATTTCTATATACTCGCAACAATATCAGAAATTAAAATTTTTTCAAGTACCACTTCAAATCATATCAAAATATGAACTATCTAGAAACAAACTTAACAAGCTATATGCGAGACCTACAACCTGACAACTACAAAACTTTATTCAAACAAGTTAAAGAAGACCTTAATAAATGAAAAGACATACCACATTGATGAATTAAAAGAATCAATATTGTTAAATTCTAATTCTCCCAAACTGATTAATTGATTCAACAAAATAAAATTTCAGCAGGAGTTTTTGCAAAACCGGCAAAATGTGTCTATAATTTACATGGAAATGTAAAGAGCATTAGCTCTTTAAAACCACAAGCAAGTTAAAAGCACAATCAGATACCACTACATACCCACTAAAATGGCTACAATTTAAGAGACTGGCCATAAGAAGTGTTAACGAGCATGTGGAGCAACTGGGATTCTCACACGTTGCTGGTGGGAATGTAAAATAGTACAGACACTCAAGAAAATGATTTAGCAGTTTCTTATAAAGTTAAATGTATAAACATATACTTACCATTTGACTCAGTAATCCTACTCCTAGCTATTTTCTCTAGAGGAATGAAAACATATGTCCATACACAGACACGTATGAAGTATTCATAACAGGTATATTACAGCTATATGCATGATAACCAAAAGCTCATTTGTATTCATGATGCTCAAATGTCCGTATGTTAATGAATAAACAAACTGTGGTATATCTATACAACTGAATACTACTTGACCACAAAAAGGAACAAACCACTTACAAATGAACAACATGGCTCTATCTTACAAGCATTATGCTGAGTGAAGAAAGCTAAACAGAAAAGGCTACCTGCTGCATTATTTCATTTATATTAGCTTCTAGAAAAATGTAAACTACAACGTAGAAAGCAGATTAATAATTGCCAGAGGCCAGTAGTAGAGCAAGACTGACTGCAAAGGCCAATGGGGCAAGCTGACGTAGTAATGAGAATGTCCTCTATCTTGAATGTAGTGTTGGTTATATAGCTTTATTAATACATGTGCATAAGTTGTACTTCAATAAAACTTGTTTTAAAAAATTGAAAAATAAATTGCACAAAATATGTAAAAATATAAATTGGAAAAAAAATCCCAGATATTTCAAAGAAGATATAATGAAGGCAGGAAGAGAATCCCACTTACTTAGTTTCCAGCTCTGGAACAGCACATTCTGAGGTCCCACCCTGAAATGCCTAAATCTCCTCAGAAAATAGTTTGAAAACATCTGTGTTATGATAAGCGTGGCATTTCAAATCAATGAAGAAAGTTGAGCTATTCATTAAGTGGTACTGTTTCAACTGGCTAGCCATTTGAAAATAAAATAAGACTCTTGCTTCAAATCATACATAAGCATAAGTTCCTTATGGATTAAACATTAAACATAAAAAAACAAAAGTCACAAAAGAAAAATTTAAGCAATTAGTCATACAACTTTGGGTATAAAAAGCTTTTGTAAGCATGACTGCACAGCCAGAATCTAAAAGGAAGGACAGATATTGGTAGAAAATATAAATAACATTAGAATTGACAATTTAGGGTAAAAAATTAAGCCTAGTTAAGATAAAACATTAATATCTTTAATCAATATAAGGATTTTATTACTATTAAGCAATGAAAAAAGAGCACCATACTAATACAATTTTTTAAAAATGGGAAAAAGATATGAACAAGAAATTCACGAAAAGAGTGCAGTGGCTATTAAACATTTACAAAATGTATTCAACATCACTAAAAAACAAAATAAAACAATGCTGAGATACCAAATCTCATCTGTCTAACTAAAAAATTAGTGTCCATGTTTGCAGCGTGATGGATCACTTTTGTGTGGCCTTTCTAATCATGGTCTTGTAACTCCCACCCAAGTGACTGGGTGGGACTGTGCAAATAAGGCAATTGTGACTCACCAAAGGGACTGGTCAGTTTTTGCCTTAAAATAGAGCCAGAGAGAGGATCCTACCACCACCAAGGAAGAACAGCCAGGAGCAGAGAGCACGTTCTTTGGACCTGGGATCCCTGTGCTGAGGAGTTCCCGGAACCAGGAGACCGAGAGAAAGGGTGAGCTGTAAGCCTGAAGAGAGAGAGAGAAGTGGTGGCAGGAGAGACTGGCAGGAGACCTCACAGTGGCCTTCCTGGCCCATGGATTGAGAAAGCTGAGAGCCTGCGGTGCCTCTGGAGACTTACTGGCAAGGGCTAAAAGAGTTTCGTAACACTTGCCTGAGCAGGGGAGAGGTTTAGGGCCAGAGAGAGGTGTACCTGCAAGCACAGCTAAAAAGAGGCTGTCCTGATGGAGGAACTATATACCCTGAGTGTTCCTAAGCCTGAATTGTAACCTGTTACTTCCCTAATAAACCCTATAATCTAGAGTATTGTCTGTGAGTTCTGTGTGGCTGTTGCAATGAATTATTGAACCCAGCAGAGAAGTACAGAGTGCCATGGGAGGGACGGTTGGTGTCAGAGTTGGTGAAGACGGCGGAGAGAGGAGGCATGTCTGAACTCTGCTGCACAGGAATTAGCCTTGGGCTGTTGGTCTTGATTCTTCTTCCTCCTCCTGAAGAGAGAGGAAATCAGACTCAGCCCCCAAGCTGTTTTTTTCATGATGTTGTAAGTTATAAAGGTGCACTTTCAAATACTGCTGGTGAAAATACAAACTGTTACATCTCTTCAGAGTGCATTTTGATAATAAGTGTCATGTCTACATTTCTATCATTTTTACTTTTACCATTTATTCTCTAATCTGACAGGGATCAAAAGGTATATTTAGTTCATTTCAACATTGTTTATAATGATGAAAAACTCTAAGTATTCTAAATGTTGATCAATATCACATGCTACAAACGCACTCTAAAGCCATTAAAAATGAGGAGGTAATGGAAACAACCTAGATGCCCATCAACAGATGAATGGATAAACAAACTATGGTACATACACACAATGGAGTACTATGCAACGAGAAAGAACACC
>NW_004444046.1:9889217-9896292 GCF_000243295.1 Trichechus manatus latirostris | reverse complement strand
GAGAAACTATTTGTTCTGTAAGCCTTCACCTGAAGTACAATAAAAAAAAAAAAAAAATGAGGAAGTAAACCAATAAATATTGACAGAAAAATGTCCATGGCAAATTGCTAGATAAAATATATGACTGTATCTTCAGTAACAGCTTTTTAAAAAAAATAATCTCTTTCTATTTCTCTCCCTCTTTTCTCTACATACACACACAGAGATACACACAAGTCTGGAAAGCTATACAATAAAAGATCAATAGAAATTATTCATGAGCGGTAAAATTAAGGGAAATCTTCATTTTCTTAATATTTTTCTATATTAATTTTTTATGTGTCAGAAAAAAAGGCTTTTTTATAGGACGATTTGCAACATAATTTCAAATTTGACAAGAAAAAGTAAGCTTGGAAGTTTTCTAGAAGTTTAAAAATGAGCTATATCTGGTCATACCTAATAAATATTTACAAAAAATACAATCCACAGTGATTAAAATAATAATAATAATAGGAAAATATCTTGAGCATTTTGATGTGAAATATTGTTAAGAAACCTACTAAGTAGTGTCCTTCTACCTTTACCCCTTATGTTTTACTTTATGATGATTTTCAATATCCAATAAAAGATAGCATAAGCTTTAAGTTTCATTTCTTTGAAAATTTTTTCTCTTCTAGGTCTTAAGCAAATAAAATGGAACCCTGGTTTGTGTCTTATCTGAGAAAGATAACCCTGAGTCTTAAACCTTCTCTGGCATTTTCTTGATCTTCACTGACCATGGCCAAGGTAGAATGGTCTCATCAGCAAATTACTTAGAATAATCAGCTTTAAGAAGTGACCTTGGATGAAGCAATGTTAAATTGGCCAGTAAATTTTTTTGAGGCATCACTGTTATTAACTCACAATTTTTTCATTTCACTCTGCTACTGATGCTTGGCAGGTTATAATTTTTCATTTTCGCACTTGGATGAAACTCAGTGAAGTAGACATTATGGAGACAGTGGTGGAGAATTTTTACAAAGGGATTTCCCCCCTCACTACATAATATTAGGCTACAAAATGGATCTCTATTTGAGACAACTTATCAGCTCAAGTTACATAATCAGATTGATAACATATTTAAAGTTATTTTTAAGTGCTACCTTCTGTATACAGAGTTGATTTTATGATCAATTTATGTAGTTGGAAACATATTCATTAGTGGAGATGGTTTGGGTTGATTCTCCTTTTGATAATTTCACGGTTTCATGAGATAGTTTGCTGGGGTTAAAGAAAATGTCAGTGAAAACAGAAAACACTTCTCTAGACAAGTTATCCAGTGACAGACTGAAAATAAACTTGAACTACTGTTAAATGAATGAAGAGCTAGTCCTAGGTAGGTGGCAAATATTTTTGACATATTCTTCCTCCATGAGGCCAATCCTAATGCTAGTAGTCTGGTGATTTCTACCCATATTCTTTGAGAACCTACTTTCACCTTTCTACTTACTGATCAGCTTAAAAAATATCAATTATCATTCCCTTTAGTAAGAAAGAAAATAAAGTGTCACTTAAAATAGAAACAATAGTAGAATACAAGGAGCCCTTGTGTCACAACGGTTAAGTGCTCGGCTGCTAACAGAAGGACAGCGGTTCAACCCACCCAGTCGCTCTGGGGGAAAAAGACCTGGTGATCGCTCCTTAAAAATTACAGCCTAGAAAATCCTATGGGGCAGTTCTACTCTGTCACATGGGGTTGCTTTGAGTTGAAAATCGACTGGAGAGCACCTAGCAACAACTTAAAGAATACAGTAAATTCGGGAATGGAACAATGAATGTTGGAGATTATTTCCTAGAATAGAAGACGATGGAAGGGAACATACTGATCTTCAAGTATACATTAAAGTCTTCCACTCTCTGCTCTAAAGGAGAAAGAGTAACCTCTTCTTAAGCATCTCTCTCTTTTTCTTCTTACCTACAAAATGTAAACTAAACCAAGAAAAGAAAAAAAAATTAAACTAAACATGATTACAAAATATGTCTTGCGTGAGTAGTCTTTAACTCAGAAGTTTAATAAACTCCCAGAGATCAAAGTCCAGGTCTTCTTCTAATTTAATTTTACTATAATGTGTGCTCCAATAATTTCATTTGCTACAAAACTATCTTAAGGGATGATTATACTAAACCAATCATGAAACTCAGCCTTTCATTTCCTCGTCTGTAAACACTAAATACTAAACAGAATAATTTCTGGTATTCATTCAGGTATTGAAATATGAGTAAAAGAAAGTAAAAAAATTGCACAATAGGCCTTAAAAAGTTTCAAAATTAAGATAATTAATACTGAGATATTGGCAACTAAAGAGTGTTAGTAGGTATTTCCCTTTACCAGATATTGGTAAATATTTCTAATGAGTCTTCTCAAGGTTTAGGACACTGTTCATTTACATGACAGCGTCATCTTTATGGAAAGCATCTGGAGGAATTTCTTTAAGTCTTAGTATCAGCAATAGTTCTTCGTAACATAAGCTTTGTTACAGATCGGGCTTCCCTTCATACTGACAGTTAGAAAAGTTTAAGAAAAAATTGTAGCCCACCCATTATATGTGTACAAGTCTTCATTTTATGCAATTTGTGATCTTATTCCTCCTTCGACCAGAAAATGTGTTTTCCTGCGCATTGTCTCTTACATGCTTCTAATTTATATGACTGCATTTTATTTATATTTTTAAGATGTCTTGAATCATATTGAGATTCAAGGGTACATACATACAATTAAAAACAGTGTTTCCTTCAAATCCTTCCAAAGGACTAACAACATAACTTGGTAAAACACTGTCATTTTCTTCTTCATATTAACCATCACTAGTGGCTGCCCTGTTCACTGATTGTGTTGCTCTAAGTTCTTTACAGATTCTGACATAGGTGAAGAACTATCTCCAGTATTCTAACTAAAATGCAATATGAACAATATAAGGAGAAGCAGCGTGTTATGACAGAAGGGAACTTGACTAGGAATGGACATTTAGTTCCACCTTTGTGAAACTGGGACTCAACCCCTATTTACCTGTTTTTAAAATAAATAAAGCCTCTAAAATTCTTTACCACTCAAAAACTAAAAGTACGTGCTTCTATTCATGATATACCAAGAACTTTATCACAGTTAAAGAAAAAAAAAATCCATGAGTTAAAGAAGAAATGAATATCTATTCTAAGGAAATACAC
Organism: Trichechus manatus latirostris; assembly: GCF_000243295.1. NCBI lineage: Eukaryota > Metazoa > Chordata > Mammalia > Sirenia > Trichechidae > Trichechus > Trichechus manatus. The sequence goes on along the minus strand of NW_004444046.1, from coordinate 9,893,109 downwards.
CAAAATAATTAGATAGGTTAAGTAACAAAAAAAAAAAAAAAAAAAAAACCACTAGATATTTTATACCAAGAATGTATACATTGTAAAGTTTCCCTTACCAGTCATTGCTGGAGAATGAATTATTCTATCTGACTATACTTTCTATGTAACTGAAAAAATATTTTTATGTACAAAATAATTTTTCATAATTTTTAAAATGGATCTGCTCTACAGTTTACACTAATAATTGACAGAAGTTTCACAGTTCTTTTCTTGAGGCACAAATGAAATAATCCCAGCACCAGAGATTCCAAGGAAGAAAGTAACAGTTCTCCTCTGTCAGAGGATTTTCTTAGCATGGCTATTTAATAACCTCTTAAGTTGATCACATAAAAATTTGTCTGCCAAATGAGTTAGATACAAAACACCACAGAGGACAAAATAAGTTCAAAATGTCATGAACTGAAGTCTCTGACTTCTGACGTTGATAGAACAAGGATCTGATTTATCCTCCATGAACATAAAATATATGAAATAATGGTTTTAAGACACTGAATCTTAGGCAACAAAGGACAATAATCCCCGAGAGAAGGGAAACAAATAAGGTGGGACCCATAATTGCTCCAACTAACTCTCTTGAGGGATTTTCCAGGTCAGGGCAAAAGGAACAGTAACTCAGAGACTTGACTGACTCCCAGAATTGAGGAGATGGAGCTGAGATTCCAGGGGGACCAAAGCAGATAGAGTTTACAGGACAGAGTTCCAAATAAGAGCAGAGAGAAAACTCCAGACATGTGGTAAGGGTCACTCTCAGTGTTTGGCTTTGCACTAATGAGCATATGCGTATGAGGAAATTGCTCAAGGCCCAGAGAAAGACCAACCAAAGAATTAGAGGTAACAGTGCCCCAAGCCAATCTTACAGAGATGAAGGTTGCTGTTGTTGTTAGGTGCCTTTGAGTCAATTCCAACTCGTTGTGACCCTGCATACAACAGAAAGAAACACTGCCCGGTCCTGCGCCATCCTCACAATCATTGTTATGCTTGCGCCCATTGTTGCAGCCACTGTATCAATCCATCTTGTTGAGGGTCTTCCTCTTTTTTGCTGACTGTCTACTTTACCGAGCATGATATCCTTCTCCAGGGACTGGTCCCTCCTGATAACATGTCCAAAGTATGTGAGACGAGGTCTCTCCATCCTTGCTTCTTAGAAGCATTCCAGCTGTACTTCTTCCAAGACAGACTTGTTCTTCTGGCAGTCCATGGTATAGTCAATATTCTTTGCCAACACCATAATTCAAAGGCATCAATTCTTCCTTGGTCTTCCTTATTCACCGTGCAGCTTTTGCATGCATATAAGGCAATGGAAAACACTATGGCTTGGGTCAGGTGCACCTTAGTCCTCAAAGTGACATCTGTGGTTTTTAACACTTGAAAGAGATCTTTTGCAGCAGATTTGCCCAGTGCAATGCATCATTTGATTTCTTGACTGCTGCTTCCAAGGGTGTTGACTGTGGATCCAAGTAAAATGAAATCCTTAACAATTTCAATATTTTCTCTGTTTATCATGATGTTGCTCATTGGTCTACTTGTGAGGATTTCTGTTTTCTTTATGCTGAGGTGTAATCCATACTGAAGGTGGTAGTCTTTGATTTTCATCAATAAATGCTTCAAGTCCTCTTCACTTGCAGCAAGCAAGATTGTGTCATCTGCATAACTCAGGTTAGTAGTAAGTCTTCCTCCAGTCCTGATGCCACGTTCCTCTTCATATAGTCCAGCTTCTCAGATTATTTGCTCAGCAGACAGACTGAATAAGTACGGTGAAAGGATACAACCCTGACACACATCTTTCCTGATTTTAAAACACGCAGTGTCCCCTTGTACAGGTTCCTCATAAGCACAGTTAAGTGTTCTGAAATTTCCATTCTTTGCAATATTATCCATAATTTGTTATGATCCACACAGTCAAGTGCCTTCGCATGGTCAAAAAAACACAGGTAAATATTTTTCTGGTATTCTCTGCTTTCAGCCAAGATCCATCTGACATCAGCAATGATTTCCCTCATTCCACATCCTCTTCTGAATTCAGCTTGAATTTCTGGTAGTTCCCTGTTGATGTACTGTCACAGCCACTTTCGAATGATCTTCAGAAAAATTTACTTCTGTGTGATATTAACGACAATGTTCAATAATTTCCACATTCTGTTGAATCACCTTTCTTTGTAACTGGTACAAATACAAATATATAAATACGGATATGTATGAAGATAATGAAATTAAATTAGAAAGTGCTCAACTACTAGCTGGAAGAATAGCGGTTCAAACCACCCAGAGTCTCCTTGGAAACCAAGCCTGGCAATCTGTTTCTGAAAAGTCACAGCCTTGAAAACCCTATAAAGCAGTTCTTCTCTGCACACATAGGGTTGCTATGAGTCAGAACAGACTTGAAGGTAACCAACAACAACAACACAAAGTTCCTTAAAAGAGCCCTCAAATATTTAGAAACTAAATAACACATTTCAAAATAACTCATGGGTCAAAAAAGAAATCAAAGGAAAAATAAAAAAGTATTTTTAATTGAATAAACATAAAAACATAACATATAAGAATTTGCAGAATGTTGTCAAAGCAGTATTTGTGGGAAAATAAGTAGCAGTAAGTGCTTATATTAAAAAAAGCAAACTATCAAAACAATGACCTTAGCTTCCACCTTTAACACACAAGAAAAAGAAAATTAAAACCAAATTAAGTAAGAGAATTGACAGGATAAAGAAAATATTGGAAGTCAATGAAATTGAAAAGAGAAGACAATAGAGAAACTGAATGAAATCAAAAGCTAATTCTTTGAAACTATCAGGAAAAATACACAAATAAACCTCTAACCAGACTGAGTAGGAAAAAAGAGAGAAGGTATAAATTACCAATATCAGGAATCAGAGATACAGCATCTATACAAATTCTACAGTTCTTACAAAGATATTAATATTATGAAAATTTTTATGCTAATAAATTCTACCACTTAGATGAAATAGAAAAATTCTTTCAAAGACACAAGGTATCAAAGCTCATTCAAGAAGAAATAGATAGCCATTTATATCTTTACTCCTTTTAGAGAAATTGAATTTGTAGCCAAAACCCTTCCCGCCAAATAAAAACCCAGGCTCATACGACTTCAGTGAAAAATTCTACCAAACACTAAAGAAAGAACACTACACAAAATCTTCCAGAAAACTGAAGAGCAGGGAATATTTTCCAATGCATTCTATGAGGCCAGTATTACCCTATTACCATTACAGTGCAAGAAAATTGAGGCCAATATACCTTATGTAAGTAAAAGCAAAATTCAAAACAAAATTTTAACCAATAGAATCCAATTATATATAATGAGCATGTGAGATTTAATCCATTTACCCCAGGAATGCAAGGTTAGCTTAAAACACAAAAATTAATCAACATAATTCACCATAATAACTGACTTAAAAAAACAATAAGCATGATTGTTTCAATGGATGCAGAAAAATCACTTGACAAAACCAATATCCATTCATGATAAGAGCTCTCAGTACACTAGGAAAAGAAAAGAACTTTCTCAACCTGATAAACAGTGTTTATAAAAAACCTATATTTAACACAATATTTAATGGTAAGAAAAATAAATGTTTCTCTCCTAAGAACAGGAACAGAAAATGATGTCTGGTCTCACCAATTTTATACATTACACTGGAATTTCTAGCCAAAGCAAAGGGGCAGAGGGAGAATATAAGGCATTCAGCTTAGAAATTAAGTAAATCTGTCTTTATTCACAGAGGACATGATCATTTATAGAGTCAATCTAATGAAATTTAAAACAAAAAGAAATTTACTAGAAACAAATGAGTTTAGCAACATTGTACGATCCAAGATCAATATACAATAT
>NW_004444046.1:9885660-9888187 GCF_000243295.1 Trichechus manatus latirostris | reverse complement strand
ATATGTGCATAAGAACCATGGATCCAGCTCAACCACCTCACTTAATGGATGAGGAATTAGTTCCATTGAAACTGAGTCACAGCAAACTGGCGTTAAATTGGAGGCAGGAACTCTTTAGTCCCAGTTATTTGTTTTTGCTATCACACCAAGCAGTCACCTATTAAATATTAAAAATCTTAACTGCAGAAGAAAAAGGCAAACAGCTGGGATCCCTAATCCCTGATTCTCTAAAAGATTCAGTATCCCCAGTATAATCACTCAATAAGCTCTCCATGAGTCCATTTATACTGCCCTTTCTTGTCAAAGTGCCAGACATAGCCTGCATGATGTCTGTGTTCTGGCAGCCCTTGCAACTGAAACGATATGTGACACAAGTAGCTCATGTCCTAGTGGTATCTCAGAAAGCAAACACAGTCTGTCAGGACGCTCAAGGGAGAAATTAGAGGACACAGAAAGGTTTTGAGAAGATAAATGTTCCAGGATAGGGCTCTGCAGTTACTTAAGAGTACCTAGTATAGAGTTGATGCTCAACAAATGTTTGCTGAACTAAATTGAATTGGCGTATTAACCATCTAAGAAATGGTTACTTCGACCATTCCCAAATGAGGAGGAATTCTTGCCCCAAAATTGCTTTCCTTGTGAATGCACTTAGGCTGTTTTTAATACTAGCTTTTTTAAAGCAGATTCATATACATTCATCAGTCTTTCAGTTAATCCAGAATGACTCTGCATTAAAACAGAACGCCAGGACTTTTATGCATTCAATAAATTAATACAAAACTTTTAATGTTGCTATTATTAAAAAAAAGGGTATTTCTACAGTCAGATATTTCAGCCAATGAATAAGAATCTCTCAGCAAATTAATAACACCATTAGATTCACTTTCAGATGGTTTAACAGTAGTCTTTGGGGTCTAATAACATATTGCTAACTTGGGAAAGCTGCCACTAGAGTACACAAGAATTTGTACAAATAGATCTTCTATCTGAAAGTTCCGTAACTCTCTTAAATTCACCATGCCCAATCTAAATAAAGTATCTTCCTTCCCTATATTGACTGTCATAATTAGCACCATTAGGATTTATCTAGTCCCCCAATCAAAAAGCGCAAACTTTCCCTCACCTAAAACGTCCAACATATAAGGATATCTGATCAAATATATCTCATAAACATCTATCAAATCCATGTATTCCTCTTTTTTCCATGGCCATTTCCTTGTTATAGGTTCTTATCACCTTGGGCCAGAACTCACAGCTATCTTTACCTCTACCCTACCTCTACCCTATGCTACTCTAACTGCTCCATCTTTAGGTTTTTCCTTCATATGACATCAGAGAGTTTTCTAAAAAGTTAATCGGCTTAAAACATACTACATTCAAGTAAACCCATATTTTTACCATAAAATACAAGGCTTTTGGTAACTAAATGTTGGTGTCCTTTTTGTTTTTTTTTTTAATTCCCCTAACCTTTAGATTTAGTGCAAATAGTTAAGGCACTCAGCTGCTAACCAGGGCTTCAAACCGGTTCATTCTAGTTCAAACCCTTACTGACAATTTGCATTTCCACCCCCAGATATACTGAATCAGAATCTACATTTTAACGAGATTACCAGGCGATTCTTACGTTAAAACGTAGGTTGTGATTCAGTATATCTGTGTAGAAATGCAAGTTGTCAGCAGGGATTTGAACAGGAATGAACCAGTTCGAAGTCCTGCTGCTAACCGAAAGGTAAGAAGAGGTTCAAATCCATCCTGGGGCACATTAGTGATCTACTTCCAAAAAATCAGCCTTTGAAAACCCTATGGAGCACAGTTCTACTCTGACATACGTGGGGTTGCCATGAGTCAGAATCAACTTGAAGGCAATTGGTTTGGTACTCATTTTATGAAACTCCATGGTCTCTCTGACACTATCTAGCATAAAAAACTACCCTTCCTTGAAGGTCTAATCAAAGGCTGTAAAAAGCATTTCCTGTCTGTCCCACAAAAAGTTAGTTGTTGGAGGCCTCATACTATCTGATTTTAGAAACTACTATACTGCCACTGTATAGTCAAAACAGCCTGTTACTGGTACAACAACAGTTACATAGACCAATGGAACAGATTTGAGAATCTAGACATAAATTCATCCATCTATGAGCAGGTGATATTTGACAAAGGGCCAAAGTCCATTAAATGGGAAAAGACAGTCTTTTTAACAAACGGTGCTGGCATAACCAGATATCCATGTGCAAAAAAATGAGAAAGACCTATACTTCACACCATGTACAAAACCCAACTCAAAATGGACTGAAGACCTAAATATAAAATCTAAAACAATAAAGATCACAGAAGAAAAAACAGGGACAATGCTAGGAGCCCTAATACATGGCATAAACACAATACGAACCATAAGTAACAATGCAAAAACACCAGGAAAGAAACTTGATTACTGGGAGCTCCTAAAAATCAAACACTTATGCTCATCAAAAGACTTCACCAAAAGAGTCAAAAGACAACCTACAGACTGGGAAAAAATTTTTGGCTA
>NW_004444046.1:9833776-9884329 GCF_000243295.1 Trichechus manatus latirostris | reverse complement strand
GGAGGAACCCTCAAAGCTATGGCCCCTGGACATTCTGTTAACCCAGAACTAAAACCATTCCTGCAGCCCACTCTTCAAATATTAGACTGGACTATAAAACATAAAATACTCGTGAAAAGTGTGCTTCTTAGTTCAAGCAGATACATGAGATCAAATGGCTTGCTCCTATCCAGAGGCAGGATGAGAAGGCAGGAAGAGACAGGAGCTGACTGGATGAACACAGGAAACCCGGGATAGAAAAGGGGAGTGTGCTGTCACATTACAGGGATTGCAGCTAGTGTCACATAACAATATGTGTATAAATTTTTGTTTGAGAAATTAACTTGGGCTGTAAACTTTCACCTAAAGTACAATTTAAAAAAAAAAACTACTAAAAATAAAAAAAAGTTGTTTGCTTTTCAGTCTCACACTTTGCCCATAGCACTTTTCAAGTAATATATGAATGATATGCTTAGGTGTTCACCTCTACCACTAGAATCTGATCTTTCCAAGGTCCTGTTGTTCCTATTGTTAGTTGCCATGGAGTCAGCTCTGATTCATGGCCTGATCCTGAGCCATCGTCACAATCATTGGTATGTGCAGGGCAATGAGTATCTTTATATGGCCTAGAAAGGCCCAGAGGGCCCAGGGTTTGTATTTCTCCCAAAATGATTGGTGCGGCCACAATCTTGCAAGTGATTGGTCAGTTTACTCTCCACATAAGTGGCTTGCAGGTCATTGGTCGGTATATTATCCAGATAAGTGGCTTGCAAGCGATTGGTTGATTTACGACCCACACTATGATTGACCTTTACAAGATTGGCTGGGCCCCCCTTCCCCTCCAGTCTGACCTTTTACCTGGACAGGTTAGGGAGCCTATCTTATAATTAACAAGGAGTACATGGGCTAGCCTTTAAAAACTCTAGAACACAAAAGCCTCAGATGAGGCTTCCTGATCAATGGAAGCCAGCAGAGGACTGCATCCTTTAGACACAAAGCCCTGTGCTATGACCCTCTCAGACCAAGTAAACCTGCAATGGCGATGAAGGCAGTAGCTGTGACAATACCAGAAGAGGTGGAGACAACAAGCAGACCAAGACGGGGACAGTCAACTGTCAATACCAAACCCTGGTGAAGTGCTGAGAGGAGCAACTAAAAGCCAAGTCTATCAAGTGACATCACTAAATTTTCTGTTTCAAGTTTCCTGATGGGTAAGAATGCACACTGGTTTTTCAGGAAGGGTAAGCAGATCCTCTTTGAGATGTAGGTGGGTCTCCTTTTAGGCAGTCAGGAACCATACTGGGACCCTTCCTGAACCTTGCCCTTCACATAGATTTGTTTGTTTACATCCTTTCTTTACATTCTTATGTTATTAAAGTTGTTATTACAGTTATGCTGTTTCCATGCATTCTCTGTGACCATTCCAATGAATTATCAAAGCCAATAGAGAAAGAGTGCCATGGGGGTAATGGCCTGTGTCAGAAATGATGGAGAAGTTGGAGAATGGAGGTATATTTGACCTTGGGTATATCAGACCTCCCCGTCATAGGAACCAGCCTTACGATGATTTTGGTTCATGACATTGTCCTTACAGTATGTTTGAGTCCACTGTTGCAGCCACCATGTCAATCCATCTCATGAAGAGTTTTCCTCATTTTTGCTGAACCTCCACTTTACCAAACATGATGCCTTTTTCTAGTGATTGATCTTTCCTGATGATGTGTCCAAAGTAAGCAAGACAAAATCTTGCTGTCTTCGCTTCTAAGGGGCATTATGGCTATACTTTCTCCAAGACTGTTCTTCAAGGGCCTAGACTATACCAAATTCGCTTTTGTGCTCACAGCACTTAACAAAATACTTAAGACATAATAAGCGTAAATGTTGGCTGAAGAAATGAGGGAAGGAAGGAAGGGAGGGAGAGAGGAAGGAAGGAAACAAGGAAATGGAAGATGTATATTCCTTCTTCTGTTATATATGTAATTGGTTTAATCCCATGCAATTTTTTCCTTTTTACTTTCTAAACCATTCAGAATGCATTTGTTCCTACATACTCTAGATCCAAATAAATAAATCCCATTCTCACTCATACAGATAAGATGTGTTATGGTTATGGTTTTCAGCCTTATTAGAAAGTTTGTAAATAAAGAGAAAGATTTTTCAGAATATTTTCTATTACTTTTAGAACACTTGTATTAAGAAAAAGTCCGTGAGGTCTCTATCAGTGGTTTTGAAATTCTATCTTTTTCTCAAAGTCAGAAGTAGAGCTGAAGAAAGAACTAGACTGATTTTAGTCCTGGTTGAGTCATTCACTGCTGAACTGTCTCTGAGCAAAGCACTTTAATAATCTGTGCTTCAGTTCTTCAATGAAAAGGGAAATGGTTGGACTGAATCTCTCTGTAATTCCAATAACTCTGTACCTTGTCTTATTTTGCCACAGCAACTGGCATTATTGGAGGTGACCTAGAAATAACAAGAGAATTTATTTAAATGAAGAGATTAACATAAATTCAGTTGAGTTTGGAAATGTTTGCATAGCTGAAGACCACGAACCTTCCAGACTACGTAAACAAATTTCACCTGTTCTCTGAGGAGAGACTGCTTCTGGAATTATAAATGCATACGGATGTTGCTTTCAGCACACATGTACGTACACACACACACACACACACACACACACACACACACACACAAATACCCATGGTAGGTGTCCCTTATGGAAGTGCCTCATGATATTCCAAAATATTTTCACCAAGGTAGATATTCTAGCAGTCTTAATTTTCTCAGAAATTTAGTACTAGAAAAATATAACCTATCACAACAGGTTATAGGATTTAAATTATATATTATATTATAAACTAACTTTCAAAAAATTATCTTGGGTTCTATGATAACATGGAAATCATCTGATTTGCACTTACTAAATGGTGGTCAGGTACTTTGAACTAGTAAATTAAAGAAGTTACACATCACTGTATCTATTTTTTTTTTTTTTTAACTGTACCAAGTAACAATAGGGTCAAGACAATGAAATTATCTTTACTGACACAGGAAAAACATGCATTTATTTGAAAAGGAGTTAATTTCACTTAGCTATAGAGTAGAATGATCAAAAGTTTTAGGAAAATGTGTTGAAAGAGAATGACTCATATAAACATTTACTTTGAGAAACAATCACAGAATATTTCAACACAACACCGTAGGATATGTTAGGAAAATTTGAAACACCAATGCTGGAAAATATTCTGAAAAATCACTGCTGGCAATATTTCAGAAGATTGTTTAGGACACAAAGAAGAACTACCTATGTTAAATTATCAGCTGAGATTAATTCTTGAGAATACTAGCTATATATTAAACTGACATTAACTTACTGAAAAAAGTAGCTGATGCTGGAGAAGACGAACAAGTGAGCCAACATTAAAAGGCAACTGCTGCAACCTCCAGCACATGGTAACAACAATGACAATAACTTATTCAAAAAGGACCATCAATATAAAGCATTTACATCATTTGCTGATGTGGTATGACTCAAAATGAGAACAGCTGCAAACATCCATTAACAATAGGAACATGGAATGTGCGAAGTATGAATGTAGGAAAATTAGAAATTGTCAAAAATGAAATGGAATGTATAAACGTCAATATCCTAGGCATTAGTGAGCTGAAATGGACTAGTACTGGCCATTCTGAATTGGACAATAATATGGTATACTATGCCAGAATGACAAATTGGAAAGGAGTGGCATTGCATTCATCGTCAAAAAGAACATTTAAGATCTATCCTGAAGTACAACTCTGTCAGTAATAGGATAACATCCATAAGCCTACAAGCAAGATCAGTTAATATGACTATTATTCAAATTTATACACTAACCACTAATGCAAAAGATAAGCAAATTGAAGATTTTACCAACTTCTGCGGTCTGAAATTGATCAAACATGCAATCAAGATGCATTGATAATTACTGGTGACTGGAATGAGAAAGTTGGATACGAAGAACGAACAGTGGTTGGAAAATATGGCCTTGGTGATAGAAACAACACTGGATATTGCATGACAAAACTTGGCAAGACCAAACACTTTTTTCAACAACATGAACGGTGACTACACACATGAAACTCACCAGATGGAATGCACAGGAATCAAATTGGCTACATCTTTGGAAAGAGATGATGGAAAAGCTCAATATCATCAGTCAGAACAAGGCAAGGGGCCAACTGATGGAACAGACCATCAATTGCTCCTATGCAAGCTGAAGTTGAAGCTGAAGAAAATTAGAACATGTCCACAGGAGCCAAAGTATGACCCTGAGTATATTTCACCTGAATTTAGAGACCATCTGTCTCAAGAACAGATTTTCTGCATTAAACACTAATGACCAAAAACCAGATGAGTTGTAGAAGACATCAAGGACATCATATGTAAAGAAAGCAAGAGGTCATTAAAATGACAGGAAAGAAAGAAAAGACCAAAATGGATATCAGAAGAGACTTTGAAACTTGCTCTTGAACTTAGAGTAGCTAAAGTGAATGGAAGAAATGATGAAGTAAAAGAGCTGAACAGAAGATTTCAAAGGGCAGCTCAAGAAGACAGAGTAAAATATTATAATGAAATGTACAATGACCTAGAGTTTGAAAACCAAAAGCCAAGAACACATTCAGCATTTCTCAGCCTAAAAGAACTAAAGAGAAAATTCAAGCTTTGAGTTGCAATACTGAAGGATTCTACAGGGAAAATATGAAACGACACAGAAAGCAATAAAAGAAGATGGAAGGAATACACAGAGTCACTGTACCAAAAAGAACTGATTGACGTTCAACCATTTCAGGAGGTATAATATGATCAAGAACCGACGGTACTGAAGGAAGAGGTCCAAGCTGCACTGAAGGCACTGGCAAAAACCAAGGCTCCAGGAATTGACGGAATACCAATTAAGATGTTTCAACAAATGGATGCAGCACTGAAAGCACTCACTCATCTATACCAATAAATTTGGAAGACAGCTACATGGCCAACAGACTGGAAGATACATATTTGTGCCCATTCCAAAGAAAGGTGACACAACAGAATGCAGAAATTACCAACAAATATCATTAATATCATATGCAAGTAAAAGTTTGCTAAAGATAATACAAAAATGGTTGCAGCAGTACATCGACAGGGAACAGCCAGAAATTCAAGCTGGAGTCAGAAGAGGGTGTGAACAAGGGATATCATTGCTGATGTCAGATGGATCTTGGCTGAAAGCAGAGAATACCAGAAAGACGTTTACCTGTGTTTTATTGACTATGCAAAGGCATTTGACTGTGTGGATCATAACAATTATGGATAACATTATGAAGAATGGGAATTCCAGAACACTCAATCGTGCTCATGCGGAACCTGTACATAGACCAACAGGCAGTCATTCAAACAGAACAAGGGGATACTGAGTGGTTTAAAATCAGGAAAGGTGTAGATTAGGGTTGTATCCTTTCATCGTATTTATTCAATCTGTATGCTGAGCAAATAATCCAAGAAGCGGGACCATGTGAAGAAGGATGGGGCATCAGGATAGGAGGAAGACTCACTAACAACCTGCAATATGCAGATGACAGAACCTTGCTTGCTGAAAGTGAAGAGGACTTGAAATACTTATTAATGAAGATCACAGACTACAGCCTTCAGTATGGATTCCACCTCTACATAAAGAAAACGAAAATCCTCACAACTGGACCAATAAGCAACATCATGATAAATGGAGAAAATATTGAAGTTGTCAAGGATTTCATTTTACTTGGATCCACAATCAATGTTCATGGAAGCAGCAGTCAAGAAATCAAACACCATATTGCATTGAGTAAATCTGCTGCAAAAGACCACTGTAAAGTGTTAAAAAGCAAAGATGTCACTTTAAGGACTAAGGTGCCCTGACCCAAGCCATGGTGTTTTCAATCTCCTCATGTGTATGCGAAGGCTGGACAATGAATAAAGAAGACTGAAGAAGAACTGATGCCTCTGAGTTGTGGTGTTGGCAAGGAATACTGAATATACCATGGACTGCTAGAATAACAAACAAATCTGTCCTGAAAGAAGTACAGTCAGAATGCTCCTTAGAAGCAAGGATGGCGAGACTTCAACTCACGTACTTGGGACATGTTATCAGGAGGGACCAGTCCTTAGAAAAGGATATCATGCTTGATAAAGTAGAGGATGAGAGAAAAGGAGGAAGACCCTCAACGAGATGGACTGCCACAGTGGCAGTAATAATGGGCTCAGGTATAACAACGATTGTGAGGATGGTGCAGGACTGGGCAGTGTTTCATTCTGTTGTACACAGGTTCACTGTGAGTCGGAACCAACTCGACGGCACCTAACAACAACAACAATCCAATGATATGCAAGAGTGATAAAACATCCTGAGAAAGTGGGGGTTATCCCAGGAAAGCTAGGTTGATTAAACATTCAAAAATCAATCAATGTTATTCATCATATTAACTAAAAACAAAAAAAAAGTAAACAATCATCTCAGCAATTAAACAGAAAGCATCTAAGAAAAATTCAACATCCTTTCCTAATAAAAATTTTCAAAAACTAGTAATAGTAGAGAACTTGCTCAATCTGTTAATGGGCTTCTATGAAAAACCTACATCTAACATCACACTCAGCGGTGAAAGTCTGAACGCTTTCCAACTTGCTAGTCTAAGAGCACCAATAAGACAAGAATGTCCACTCTCATCATTTCTATTCAACATGGTATTTGCAAGTTCCAGGCAGAGAAAAAAGACAAGAAAAATAAGTAAAAGGCATTTAATTTGGATAACAAAGACATAATATGTTTGTTTACAGACAACATGATTGTCTACATAGAAAACTGCTGGAATCTTAAAAAAAGCTACTTGAACAAAAAAAAATGAGTATTGAAATTCAGGATACAATTTAATATACAAAAATTAATTGTATTTCTATATACTAGCAATGAGCAACTGGAAATTGAAATAAAATCAGAATAGTATTTAAAATCACATCAAAAATATAAAATACTTAAGGATAAATGTGACAAAATATTTGCAAGACCTATACATTGAAAACTATATTATTAAAGTAGAGCTACATAAATATATATACCTTGCTCATTTGACGAAAGTCTAAATAGTGTTAAAATGTCAATTCTCCCCAGTTGGTCTACAAATTCAAGATGATTCCAATCAAAGTTCCATCAGGCTTTCTTATAGATATTGAAAAGCTGATTCTAAAATTCATGTACAAATACAAAGGACTTAGAATAGCCAAAACAACTCTGAATACGAAAAAGTTGGAGGGCTAACCATACCTGACTTCAAAACTTATTATAAAGTCACAGTAATCAAGGTGATATAGTATCGATGCAAAGAGATGCAAATAGATAAACTGAACAGAACAGACATTTAAAAAACAGACCTACACATACAGAGACAACATATTTTGACAAAAGTGCAAAGACAGGTAATTAAGTGAAGAAAGGGGAGTAATTCCTTAAACAAATGATGCTGGAGCAATTGAAAATCCCCATGTCAAACAAGTGACCTCTAATCTATACCCCACAAAACAGAAAAATTGACTCAAATAGATCAGAGACCTAAGTATAAAATCTGGGACTGTAATACTTAAAAAAAAAAAAAAAAGGAGTAAACCTTTATGACTTTAGGCAAATATTTCTTAGATATGACACCAAAAGTACCATTCATAAAAGAACAAACTGAGAAACTGGACATTATGAACATTAATAATTCCTAACAGTCAAAAGACAGTTAAGAAAATGAAAATAGAAGCCACAGACTAGGAAAAAATATCTATAAATCATATAGCTGGCAAAGGATTTGTATTCAGAATTCATAAAGAACTCTCAAAACTTAATAATAGGAAAGCAAACAACCTAACTCAAAAATTTGAACAGACACTTCAATAAAGAAGAAATATGGATGACAAATAATCAAATGAAAAGATGTTCAACATCATAAGTCATTATGGAAATGTACATTAAAACCACAATTAAATACCATCCCTGCACACCTATTAGAATGGCTAAAGTTAAAAAGACTGCCCAAACCAAGTGCTCTTAAGAAAGTGGAGGGAAAGGAACACTCACACACTGCTGACTGAAATGTAAAATTGTACAGCCACTTGGAAAACAGTTTGACAGTGTCTGAAAAAGTTAAACTTACCATAAGATCCTGTCATGCCACTACTAGTTATTTACTCAAGATATAAGGAAGCATATAACCATACAAAGGCTTGTACGAATATTTATAGCAGCTTTATTTGCAACAGTATAAAAACTATAAAACAATTCAAATGACCTTCAACTTGTGAATGAATAAACAAATTGTAGTATGTTCATACAAAGCATATGACTTAGTAATAAAAAGGAATGAACTATTGCTACAAGCAATGACATGGATGAATCTCAAAATAATTACCTACAGTGAATGAAGAAAAAGAAAGCGCATACCATAAGATTCTATTCACACAAAACTCTAGACAATATAAACTAATATACAGTGACAGAAAGCTAAGCAATGATTACTTGGTAATGCAGGGGCAGGGAGTCAAGAGAAATGGAAGAGGAATTACAAAAGGGCATGGGGAAACTTTTAGGGATGATGGGTACATTTACTATCTTGATTGTAGTGATGTCTGCCAGGTGGATAAACAAGTCAAAAAGTATCAAATTGTAAATTTTAAATATGTGCATTATATTGGACATCAATTACATTTCAATAAATTTTAAAAAGACAAAAGGGAAGAATCCCTCACCAGTCAAGAACATGTGACAGAAAATTTTTGAAATGGCTGTCTTGATTATTATAATCAAAAGTAGATGTCAAGTCTAAAAGTAACAGTTGACAATTTTCTCCAAGTAATCCATCCTTTACCAAAATTCCTAGCACACAAACAGCAGTAAAAATAACATTTAAAAGGTTAAAAAGAGGCTGAAGGTCCTCTGACTCATCATAATGGACCAACTTTCTGCTGGAATCTCTCCAGTATTCCATAATTGAAATAAAAACTGGTGCTCAATCTGAATCAATGATTTAAAAGTTTCTGAAACATTCTCACTTAAAGCCTTTGATCATGTTGTCTCCCTAGCCTAGAATTCCTGCCCCCTAAATGCTTCTGCTCCATCCAAATAACTGTCATTCTTTCCGAACTCATCCCAAATGCAATCTCCTGTATTAAAGTGTTCCTGGATGAATATAATATTTTATTGCATGGGTGGGCAAACCACATTCCCAGAGTGCTGCCTGTTTTTGTAGATAAAGTTTTGTTACTTTGTTTTAAACTTGAGATCTACTTTTGATTATGAATTCTGACATATCCATTCATTTAGGAATTGTCTATGGTTGTTTTTATGCTTCCACAGCAGAGTGGTGTTGTTGCAATAGAGACTATATGACTCACAAAACCAGATATTTACTATCTGGCCCTTTACAGACAAAGTTTCCCAATCAGTTTTACTGGTTTAATCCCAAAAACACTTTATATCTCTCTTCCTGTCTTTCCATACCTCTCTTATGCAACATTCAATATATAATTCATCTAACTAGGGTGAGCTATATAATTGTGAAACAATAAGATTGCATGGCTTTCCTTAGGTTAGACTACTATACTGCAATTTCCTTTGCCTACAAGTTCAAAGAATGTTAGAGCTAGAACAGGCCTTAGAGGTGATCAAATCCAATTTATTCATTTTTAGACGAGGAAACTGAGGGCCAGCGAGTACAGGTAATTAGCCAACAATAAAATAAACGGTTATTGTTAGAATAAAGACTAAAAGTCATGCATGCTTGAGATAATGGAATCAGACAGAAGAAATGTCTTTTTCCATCAATGAACTTTGTAAACAACTGAAAAATGTAATATACTTGGTATCTCTGAACATCAGATTTTTGGAGCATCAAAGATCTCATTTTCTGGGAATGTTCAGTTTAGCACAGGCAAAAACGATCTATCAATGATATTGCAGTGCAGTGAAAAAGCCCAAAGAACTGACAGACAGAAGACTTTGTATCTGGTGTTCACTATCTAGAAGCGCTTTCATTAGCTAACTGTCTAATTTATATAATCCCCAATGTCTGGATCTGTAAAAGAGATTATGTTGGGTCATCACCGAAATTTCTTCCAGATTTAAAATTCACTAATTCAGTACACACAAAATTTACTGATATTTGCCATAGCAATCATGGTCCAACATCACCAAAATAACTGCTTCACCGACAGTATAAACCTGTTTTGGGTATAGAGAGTATTCAGAAATGAGATGGCTGAAAAAGTCAAATGATTTTAAATTTCTACAGTTTGCTATTTTCCACTAGCCATTACTAACCTTTAATACCTTACTTCCTGAAAACCCCAGTACCATCATTATAAAAATAATCAGATCTACAAAAACATTTCTTCATAAGATTATTTTACTTTACAATGACCACTGTGCCAGAGATACAAGAACTTTCTTATTAAAATTACGCAGTACATTGTCTTGATTGGGGCACAAACCTGGTGGGTTCCAAATACAAGCTACAGCAAATTAGCGGATAGTTTTATTTGAAATCAGAATTTAAAAAAAAAAAAAAATGCCTTTAGGCAGAGAGTGAGTTACAATTTGCACCACTATCTAGCTTACACCTGGATTATTTACATATTCAACTAATTTATCTAGCTCCTGAAGGTTTCTAAATTTGCAACTCCTCAAATTAGGACTCCAGTTCCTTTGATCTTTGATATCACACTCTCACTTAGCATCCAATAAGTTTTAATCCAAAACTTTGCAAGGAATTTGAACCACTGTTCTTTTTGAGAACAACTACAATTCAGTAATGAGGATGAACCAAACAACTATCAAGTTACTCTTTTGAAGTTGTCTATAGTTATGCATTTTCCTTTTACACTTCTAAATTTCTTAAGCTTTATCTTTTTCTTTAACAGGTGGCTGTTTCCAATTTGTGTCATATGGATATCATAGAGAATGAGCTGTCCTGGAGCTGGTATATAATCAAAGTACAAGCCAAATTTGTTATCATTATTATCACCATATTTCACTAATTCTATGATATGTATCTTAAAATCAATAATTAAGGAAGTACTGTATAACAGTTTAATTCACAGAATGTTTTCTTTCTTCATAGTGCATAAAATAATTTGCACCTTACAAATGATGGTGTCCAAGAGTCAATGAATATGGTATTGTTTATTACAGATGTCATTTAAAGCAAAGATTAAATAGGTATTAGAAAAGGTGGAATCAGGGATAGCAGAAATCTAGGAAGAAGTAGACCCACCAGGGCAATGGAAGACTGCAAGCTCGTGGGAAAACAAAACAAGTATAAGGAATATGGAAGATGTAAGATACAAGGAGTTCTTTTGAAAATATTTTGTTATTTGGGCCCTCAGCTTCAACAGAAAACTCATGGAGTCACAAAGGAAGAAAATCCAACAATTAGCTAAACTATCAATAGAGATCGGTGAGATATCCTTCACCTTTACTATAACATTTAACAATTCATGTAGACAGCCACTTGGTATGTGGTACTGGGAATTACAAAATAACAGGCAAAGCAGAGCATCAGATATGTGTGGACGAGGCAAGGCAGAGGTCTGGGCAGGCAGAGGGTCAATAACAGGAAAGTTTCATTAAGCTGGTACCAGATACCCAGCAAGAGAACTAGAATTCCAGGGCATACTCTAATACACAGAATGACTGGGAGGGAACAAAGCAGAATCCCCGCAGTGGAGAAACTAAGGCAGGCACTTCATCAGAGGTGCCTAGTATTAGGAATAGGATAACAGCCAGACATTAGCACCAAAGCACAAGCTCAGAGAGGGAACAAAAGTGAGTCAGCTTTGATAAGTCCGTGTGGTTTAAGCTTCTCAAATTTATCCTGACTATAATTCAAAGGAAGGTCCTTAGGTGGCACAAACCGGTAGCGCTTGACTGCTAACATAAAGGTTGGTGGTTCGAACCCATCCAGAGATACCACGAAGAAAGGCCTGGCGATCTGCTTCCAATAAGGTTACAGCCAAGAAAATCCTATGGAGAAGTTCTACTCTGAAATGCATGGGGTCACCGTGAGTTGGAATCAACTTGACAGCAACAGGTTTTTGGTTTGGTATAGGTCAGAGAGTAGAGGTTGTAGATAGAAGCTACAAGTGGCTATAGCTGTGGGGATTAGGTGACTTCAGAGGTAGCAATCCAGGAAAGTCATCACACTATACGTTCATGCTGTACTATACTAGCCCAGTAAGCTTGTTCTTCAAAAAATAAAAGCACTAGTTTCAAGTCAATCGGTTTTAATGTACTTCACTGAGGTCCTCACGAACAAACGCAAGATGGGGTGGATGGTGGTGAAATACGGAACTGACATTTATTACAGCATGTACTATGTTTCATTTGTTTTATATACACTACCTTATTTAATATATAAAACAACTCTGTAAGATAGGTGTTAATACTTCTAACATAAAGGTGAGGATACAAGTCAGGGAGGACATACAACCTTCCTAATATCATACAGCTGGTTGAACCATGACAGTTTGACTCCAAACTCCATGTTATTTCAACCAACTACATCTGACTGATTCTTTAGACAGAAAAAGATATATCATTTTATAATGCAGAGCTGTGTTCTTTCTTCTTTGGGCCCCCAATTATTTTCTGCTCGGTCACTACTTCTCGATGCTAGAATTTGTCTTATTTACATTCTTTACAACAGTAACAGCAGTTATAATTAACAAAGCAAAAACTATACGATGGGAAATATACTATACTGGGAAGCATTGTTGTTGGTGGTATGTGCCACTGAGTTGATTCCGACTCATAGTGACCCTGTAGGACAGAGTAGAACTGCCCCATAGGGTTTCCTAGGCTGTAATCTTTACGGAAGCAGATCACCAGATCTTTTCTCCTGTGGAGCTGCTGGTGGGTTCGAACCACCGACTTTCTTGGTTAGCAGCCAAGCACTTGACCACCAGGGCTCCTTAAGTGAGAACCATAATACACACAATAAATCCATCACCTCACTTAATTGTCCTCTCAAAATCTGTGAGGTAATCATCATTGTCCTCATTGTAGGATCAGAAAACTGAGGCTCAGAGAAGCCATGCCAAAGATCTTGCAACCTATTCTATAGGCTATTGTCTCTGAAGTTCACAGTTCTCTTCTCACTTCATCGCTCTGGCTTTCTTATTTTTATCGTCTTAGGTCCCTTCTTGTCCTATTACTTTTACTGCAATTCTTGGTGCAGCAGTTAAGAGCTACAGCTGCTAACCAAAAGGTCGGCAGTTCGAATACACCAGCTGCTCCTTGGAAACCCCAGGGGGCAGTTCTACTCTGTCCTATAGGGTCGCTATGAGTTGTAATCAACAACCGCAACAGGTTTTTTGGTTTTGTTTTGTTTTTTTTTTTTGCGTTCATACTAGCAAGGCTTGACTTTTATAGCCCCATAGGGAAGCTATAATTCAGAATCGACTCGACAGCAATGTGTTTTTACGAGTTTTGGTCTAACAAGAAAAGTGTTTCTTCACTTATGATAAACAAGTTAGATGTATTTTCACCTATTTGCTACTTAGAGCCTTCTGCTTTCTCCTTTTTTCATACTCTCTTTTTAAGATTCAACATTTTTTTTTAATTTAAGTTTTTAAGTTTTACATTGTGTCAAACAGCTGACACTGCCAAAGATGCTTGATTCTTAGTTACTTCGAAGTCACTTTCCTTTCTAATTGCAATGTGTTGACTGCTTTTGTAATTCTGTATTCATGGGCTCATTGCTTTGCATATATAAACATTTCCATTACTATTAACCTTGTTCCCTGCCTGAGCTACCAGAATGGTCTAAAGTCAGAGCAGTTGCTCTCAACCAAGAGAGATTGGAGAAACACTAGGTGTAACTCAATCAGTCACAAGAGGTGATGCAATCTATGTGTTGCTAATAATAAAGTAGTAATATTTAAAATGAATTAAAAGTTATTTCTTTAACAAATCACCCTTGGTCAGGCACTACGATATGACTTCTTCAGTGGAAAGAAAGAGGTAGAGATATGGCCACCATATCCCGCACGGCCTGTCATCATCTATTGCTACAGTCACTAATCTATGAGCATACATGAGTATTATCGGTCACATATGTCTCACAGAATAAACATTGAGAACCATTGGTAAAGTTCAGGAATTATAAACTCCAGGGCCAGATGGCACTTTAACGTACATAAAGCACCTGGCAAAAGGGACAGGAGTTTGTCCTATCTTGAATGGAAGAGTACATGCACTGGTGCAAGGCTTTCAATCCAGTCTTGTTTTAAATATTGTTTTGCTTTAAAAAGGAATCTATGAATCAGATTTGAACTATCTCAGTTAGGACCTTGTCAAAATCTGGTAGTAGTTTTCTTTTTTAATCTTTGGGGAAGGAGGGGTGTGGGGAGAGTTGCTCTACTAAACACTACTCAAACAACTCCTAAGGGTAATTATATTTTATGTTTCATAAGATTGTGTTGATCGTCAAAAAATTAAAACTAGAACTATCAACTGACTCAGCAATTCCACTCCTCAGCTGAAAGGACTTACAGCAGTGACTTGTACAGACATGTGCACGCCAATGTGCATTGCAGCACTATTCACAATAGCCAAAAGATGAAAACAATCTAAATATTCATTAATGGATGAGTGGATAAACAAAACGTGGTACATACATACAATTGAATACTTACTCAGCCATAAGGAGAAATGAAGTCCTAATACATGCTACAACATGGAAGAACCTCAAGGACACTATGCTGAGTGAAACAAGTCAATCAAAAAAGGACAACTATTATATGATCTCACTTATATGAAATGATAATAATAAGGAAATGTGTAGAGACCAAAGTTTATTAGTGATTACCAGGAGCAGGAGGCAAAGGGAGAGGGGAAGCCATTGTTTAGGAAGTAGTAAGTTTCTCTTTATGGTGAAGGGACATCTAGCATCTCTTAAGGGTAATGGCTGCACAACATGATTAATGTAATTGATATCATCCAAGCCATGGTGTTTTCAATCATCTCATATGCATGAGAAAGCTGGACAATGAATTAGGAAGACCGAAGAACTGATGCATTTGAACTATAGTGTTGGAAAAGAATAATGAATATACCACGGGCTGCCAGAAGAATGAACAAATCTGTCTTGGAAGAAGTACAGCCAGAATGCTTCTTAGAAGCAAGAATGACGAGACTTCAATGTCTCATGTACTTTGGATATGTTATCAGGAGGGACCAGACGCTGGAGAAGGACATCATGCTTGGTAAAGTAGAGGGTCAGCAAAAAAGAGGAAGGCCCTCAACGAGATGGACTGATGCAGTGGCTGCAACAATGGGCTCAAGCATAACAACAATTGTGAGAATGGCGCAGGACTGGTCATTGTTTTGTTTTCTTGTACATAGGGTCACTATGAGTCGTAACTAACTCAACGGCACCTAACAACAACGTACACCTGAAAAAAGTTGAATTGGCAAATGCTGTGTCATATATATTTCTACAAAAAGAGAAGAAAAACAGCTATGGATACTACCTATGTACAACCAAACACCTCATAGGATTTGTTTTCTTGGTTTGGAGGCTTAGGGTCATGGTTTTGTGCAACATTCCAGTTCATTGGCCTAATATTGATTTTAGTGCTTCTGTGATACCTCCTAGTTTATTGTGTAGTTCCTGAGGTCTTAAAAGCTTGCACGTGGCTATCCCAGGACAACAGCTGGCCTCTATCAGTCTGGTTCAGGAGAGGAAGAAGGAGGGTCACGAATTGGAGGAGGAACTGGAATTTGTGTCTAATTGCCTCCATGAACAAATGCCTCCTCTGCCACGAGACCAGGCAATTATATTTTAAGTATTTCTATAGAAGAATCTTTGATCAAAAAGGGGAAAATGTGGAACGGATTTTCAAATTCTCATGGAATCCAGAATTTCTGTAGCCATTGAGACTGGATGACCATCTACTCAAAATAAAAAATAAAAAAAAATAAAAAAAAAAAAACTCCTGCCCTGAGGAAATCTTTAAACCTTAACCTGAAACTATCCCATGAAGTCATCTTTAAACAAACAATAGTTTAGCTTAATTAGAAAAGAATGTCTGCTTTGACTATTGTGCTCTTCAAAGCATTATCTATATATGATCAAACTGACAATAGTAACTCAAAAGTTTAGATGAGAAGCTTAGCGGGGTAGTGAGTTTGTTAATGATGGTAAAATAATTTGGAAAAGGATATAGAGAAAGGTGGCACAACTTGAAAAATGTAACTTGTGTCACTGAATTGTACATGTAGAAATTGTTGAAGTAGTGTATTTTTACTGCATATATTTTCAGCAAAAATTGGGAAAAAAAAGAAGATTGTGTAGATTACACCAGCAATGAACAACTTAAAAAAAAATTTTTTTTAATTCCATTTATAATAGCATCTAAAATAAAATACCTAGGAATAAATTTGACAAAAAAAAAAAACCAAACCCATGGTCGTCAAGTCAATTCCGACTCATAGCTACCCTACAGGACAGACTAGAACTGCCCCACAGGATTTTCAAGGAGCAGCTGGTGGATTCAAACTGCTGACCTTTTGGTTAGCAGCCAAGCTCTTAACCACTGTGCCACCAGGACTCCAAATTTAACTAAGGAGGTGAAAATTTATACACTGAAAATATAAAACATTGCTGAGAGAAATTAAAGATCTAAATAAATGGAGAGACATCTGGTGTTTGTGGGTTGGGAGAGTTAATGTTGTTACGATGTCAACGCTACTCACAGTGATCTAAAGATTCAATACAGTCCCCATCAAATCTCCAGCAGCCTTTTTTACAGCAATGAAAAAGCTTATCTCCAAACTCATATGGAATTTCAAGGGCCCCAAATAGCAAAACAATCTTGAAAAAGAAGAACAATGTAGAAGGATTCTTCCCAATTTCAGACTATAAAGCTACAGTAACCAAAACAGTGTAGCACTGGAATACGGATAGAATTATAGAACAGAATTAAGAGTTCAGAAATAAACCCATACATCTATGCACAACTGATTTTTTACAAGACTGCCAAGTCCATTCAGTGAGGAAAAACAATGTCTTCAACAAATGGTGCTGGGACAACTGAATCTCCACATGCAAAAGAATGAAGTTGAATCAATACCTCATACGTATTCAAAAACTAAGTCCAAATGGATCAGTGACCTAAATATAAGAGCAAATACCATAAAACTCTAAAAGAAAAACATACAGGTAAAGCTTCAAGACATTGCTTTTTGACTCTTAGATATGACATCAAAAGCAAAAGCATCAAAAGAAAAAATAAACTTTATTCAAAACAAAAGTTGTGGATCAAGGGACATTATTAACAAAATAAAGTGACAACCTACAGAATGGAAGAAAATATGTGGTAATCATATACCAGATAAGGGTTTAATATCCAGACTATAAAAAGAACTCCCAAAACTCAACAATAAAATGACAAACAACTTAATTAAAAAAACAGGCCAAGGACTTGAATAGACATTTCTCTAACAAAGATATACAAATGGATAATAAGCATATGAAAAGATGTGAAAAGTCATTAGTAATTAGGGAAATAAAAACCAATATTACAAGGAGATACCACTTCACACCCACTACCATGGCTATTATCAGCAAATGGAAAATAACAAGCGCTGCCAAGGATGACTATGAAATGATTAAATGTACTGATAAATTAGTCTTATCTTGGTATAAATTTCTTCATCAAATTCTTTCATCAGTGCAAGTATAGATAGCATGTAGGCACTGAAGCTTAGAGGACTGTAAAAAGGGGATATGTAAAGGACTGGGCGAATTTAAGATAAACTTGGCCAAATTCAAATTTTAATCTTTGGGGGAAAAATCAGCAATTTCTTATGTATTTACATAAACTGACAAGGAAAAAAAGTAAAAATAGAATCAGTTTGTTATTAACACAAATTTGAGAATGAAATTTCATGATATGAAGCTTTTATATACATTTTTAGAAAATGGGGAAAGATGAGAGAGATATTAAAGCACAGGCAGAACTGAGGCTAGAATCCACTCATCTATATAAAATAATTCTCCAAAGGTGGAAAAAACCTCCTGTATAAGAAAACTATTATCATAAAACATGCCAAGATTTTTAAGAAAGCAGTTTAGGTACTCTTGGTCATACTTTAAAAGAACACAAAAATTACTAGATTCAAGCTAAAAAAAAAAAAGATCTTTTCAATCTCATCCTTAATTATTTTAATATTTCCTTTAAATACTTCCCCTACTAGTTTTGACTAACCAAGGGAATGTATAACTCATAAGGCACCTAACAAAAGTTAGTTATTATGGAAAACATTTATCATTTACCTTATATCATCTTTTGTCTCCCCAGTCTTCAATATACTACTGTGTATTTGAAAAAGAGTCAATATAAGTAGTCTTTTGAATATACTATACTACCAAATTAAAACAAACAAACAAAAAATGGTTAAGAGTGACAAAAAATAAGAGGTTATGGGCATTGACTTGAATTAAATTTTGATCCTAAACTCAGAAAGGACAGGTCGTTTGAAAACAGGGCTAAACATATCCCGCCTTTTCCACTCCTAACACAGAGGTTACAATGCAACAGTCATTTTTGTTCCCATCAAAAAACTGCTTTTAGGACTCCCAGCAACATGGCGCTCTAGGCAGAAGCACCATGCCATCCCTCCCCAGCAAAGATCTGAAAAACTAAGCCAAACAGAGAAAACAGCAATCCTGAAACCCTAAAACATCAAATGAAGAGATAAAGAACTCAGCCAAGCACCAAATGGACTGAGAAAACTGACAGAGAATGGAGAGCAATGAGAGGTTCATGCAGAGGTACCCTACCAGCTAACACAGCGTGGCTCCACCATCTTGGACTCCTATCAGAGACCAGCAAATGCGGGTAGGAGAAAGCAGCTTCACGGAGCTTCCAGCGGGAGACAGAACAACTGGTAAACAGTGATATATGCTTTCCCACCCCCCACCCTTCTTCACCCCCACTCGGCCTCCTCTGCTTCCAGCAGCCACAGTTTCTTGGCCGGGAAGCACCGGCTGTTTGGATTCCACCCGCTGGCACTGAACGACTCCCTGAGTGCCATTTGTTGGCTGCTGGTGTTGCTTTTTCCACTTCTTTTGGTTTCTTCCTTTACTCTCACCACCTCCCCCTCCTTTCACTCAAATACTTGGCTCCATGCACCATCTTTGTTTCTTCCTGGGGGGCTGTGGAGCTCCGTTCAAGTGTGGAACTGCTTCCCGGTCTGGGCTGCCATGCTGGTGGGATCCCGGGGCTTTTGTTTGTTTGTTTTGAATTGTTTGTTTCCTTTTCCTTTTCTTGAGTTGGGAGCTTGTTCTGGCCAGGCAGTGCTACACGGCTTGGGACCTACACCCTCAGCTTGTGCAGACCACAGAGGGATCCCTGAGAGCATTTTTTTTTTTCTTTCTGGTTTTTGGGGGGCTTTTCTTGTGCTTTTTTTTTAATTTTTGTTTTCTTTTTCCTCTTTTTCCCTTTTTGTCTTTCTTCATTACTCAGTTTCTCATCTCTCTATACCTTCCTTCTCTTCCTGTCCCCTAAATACCTGGCACTTAATTCCTCCACGCCTTCTAGCCAAGCTGTTCTGCAACAACTGGGAACAACTTACCCAGACCTCGTACCACCACCAGTGGGATCCCTGGGAGCTTTGCTGTTCTTTTTTCTTTCTAATTTTTATTTATTCATATTTTTCTTTTTTTTTTCTTCGTCTTCCCTTTTTGTTTTTCTCTATTTGGTAGTCTCTCATCTCTCCACTCCAATGGCAAACTCCCCTAGCACTCTTTTTTTAGTTTGTATGTTTTTGGCTCCTGTTCCTCTCTCCTCTCTCACAAACACATCTTAGCTCCACACATCACAATCTCCCCCCTCCATCCTGCCTACCTGCATCATGCACTTAACATCACACCACCAAGCAGCACAGGCAAGGCCTACTGGAACCTGCCCTGCACGGATTACCAACCAGCCCTGGTGGCTGTAGTTAAGTGCCACGAACAACCCATCCCAGCAACTCCTCTTCAGCTAGACCTACCCCGCTGGACCATATCTGAGCGACTGACCCAGCCAATTGGAGAAGGAGGTGAAAAGTATCGTGCCCAGGGGCGAACAAACAACAAAGAACACACAGCCCGCCTGCTCAGACATAGCCAAATTTAAAAAAAAAAAGGACGAAACAACAAATCTATAATCAATAAACGAGAAAAATAACTACTAAATGCCCCAAAGACAGCAGACAATATCAAAACATTTATGAAAACAGGACAGGATGGTTCCAATGGGCGTCCAAAATAAAACACCAGATGACTTTCCAGAAGAAAAGGCACTAGAACTACCTGATAGGGAATTCAAATCTCTAATACTCAGAATTCTCCAAGAGTTGAAGCAAAATGCAGACAAAAATGAGGAAAAAATAGACAAATTCATGGAAAAGGCAGAAAAATTCATGGAAAATACAGACCAAAAAAAATGGAAGAATTCAGGAAAATAACACAGGAACAAAATGCCAAAATAAATTCAAAACTAGAAATCACAACAAACAACAATTAGAAATCTAAAAGCTAAACAACAAGATTTCATAAATGGACAATGTCATAGAAGGGCTGAGGAGCAGGTTTGAAATGATGGAAGACAGGATCAGCAAAATTGAGGACAAATGCTTAGATACAACTCTGTTTGAGGAAAAATCAGAAAAAAGAACGAAGAAAAATGAAGAAACCCTGAGAATTATGTGGGATACAATAAAAAGCAAAATTTTGTAAGTGATCGGAGTTCCAGAACAGGAGGAGAAAACAGAAAACATAGAGAGGATCATTGAAGAACTGCTAACAGAAAACTTCCCCAATATCATGACAGATGAAAAGCCGACCATCCAAGAAGCTCAACAAACCCCATGTAGGATAGACCCCAAAAGAAAATCACCAAGGCATATCATAATCACACTCACTAAAACCAAAGACAAACAAAGAATCCTGAGAGCAGCTCAAGAAAAACAAAAAGTCACATACAGAGGAGAAACAATAAGACTAAGCTCAGATTGTTCAGCAGAAACCATACAGGCAAGAACGCAATGGGATGGCATATATAAAACCTTGAAAGAAAAAAATTGCCAGCCAAGAGTAACATATCCTGCAAAACTCTCATTCAAATATGATGGTGAAATTAGGTCATTTCCAGATAAACAGAAATTAAGGGACTATGTAAAAACCAAACCAAACTTACAAGACTTATTAAAGGAAGTCCTTCAATCTGAGAACAAACGATATCAGACCACAGGCTGAATATAGGACACAGGATTGTACTAGCCAGATACCAAGCTAGGAAATGAACTCTTAAGGACTATGCAAAACCAAAAGAATTACAAAAGGGAACCAGAGAGGTTAATCTGTAAATGACAACAGTATAAGAACAATAAAAGAGGGAATAAATGGTGTAGATATAGAACCTTCTAATGGAGAGGAAGTCAGCGATACCAAGTAATAATAGACTGGTTCAAATCTAGAAAGATAAGGGTAAATTTCACAGTAACCACAAAGAAAGTTAACAAACCCACTCATCAAAATAAAGAAGAAAAACATAAAGTCTCAGCAAAAACAAAAGAAATGAAAAAAAATCCACAAACAAAAGGAACTCAGCACAGGAGAGTAGGAGGAACAAAACTGGAGGACATTATACTGAGTGAAATAAGTCAATCACAAAAGGACAGATATTGTATGAGACCTCTACTGTACAACTCATGTAAAAGTTGACACACAAAAAGAAACAATCTTTGTTGGTTATGAGGGATGGGAGGAGTGGGGGGTAACTAAATAGATAAGTGGTCATTTTGGTGAAGGGTAAGACAGTACACATTACTGGGGAAGCCAGCACAACTTGTACAAGGAAAGGTCATGGAAGCTCCATAGACACTTCCAAACTCCCTGAGGGACTGAGTTGCTGGACGGAGGGCTCTGGGGACCATGGTCTCAGGGAACATCTAGTTCGATTGGCATAACACAGTTTATAAAGACAATGTGCTACATTCTACCTTGGTGAGTACTGTCTGGGGTCTTAAAAGCCTGTGAGTAGCCATCCAAGATACCCCACCAGTCTCATCCCTTTGGGAGCAAGGGAGAATGAAGAGAACAAGATACAAGGAAAAGATAAGTCCAAAGGACTAATGGACCACAGCTACCATGGCCTCTACCACACTGAGTCCAGTACAGCTAGATGGTACCCAGCTACCACCACTGACTGCTCTGACCAGGATCACAATAGAGGGTCCTGGACAGAGCTGGAAAAGGACATAGAACAGAATTCTAACTCACAAAAAAAGACCAGATTTACTGGCCTGACAGACTGGAGAAACCCCGAGCATATGGCCCCCCGGACACCCTTTTAGCCCAGTGGTGAAGCCCCTCCCGAAATTCACCGTTCAGCTGGGATTGGAAAGCTTCATAAAACAAAACAGGACTAATGAGGCACAGCAGTCCAGGGACAAGAACTAGAAGGCAGGAGGGGATAGGAAAGCTGGTGATAGGGAACCCAAAGTTGAGAAGGGACGTGTTGACATGTCATGGGGTTGTTAACCATTGTCATGAGGCAATATGTGTACTGTTTAATGAGAAACTATTTGTTCTGCAAACCTTCATTTAAGGTTAAAAAAAAAAAAAGTATTATCTATGTGAGATCAAATTGACAAAAGCAACTTAAAAGGTTTGATGAGAAGCCTAGTGGACAGTGAGTTGAAGATAATGGTGATGGAATAATTTGGAAAAGGATAGTGAGAATAGCAGCACAACTGGAAGAATGTAATGGATGTCACTGAATTGTACATGTAGAAACTTTCAAAATGGTGTAACTTTGGCTATGTATATTTTCACCAAAAAAAAGTCCTCAAGGTCGAGAAGGGAGAGTGTTGACATGTCGTGGGGTTGTTGACCAATGTCATAAAACAATATGTGTACTGACCGTTTAATAAGAAACTATTTGTTCTGTAACCTTCATCTAAAGTACAA
Organism: Trichechus manatus latirostris; assembly: GCF_000243295.1. Lineage (NCBI taxonomy): Eukaryota > Metazoa > Chordata > Mammalia > Sirenia > Trichechidae > Trichechus > Trichechus manatus. The sequence goes on along the minus strand of NW_004444046.1, from coordinate 9,861,304 downwards.
TAAAAAAATTAAAAAAAAAAAAAATGCTTTTAACCACACCATGAGCTAACATAAATGGTCTGTTTACAGACCTTGGTCTCAAAACAAATCAAGAAATAGAAAATACAAAAATAAGAAAGAAAAACCCACAACACACACTTGTGCTTGCTAGAACTTATTCATATATAAATAGGAGACTCTAAAAAAATTACATTTAGCCTGTCAAAGAGGATTATTTTTTCTTTTTAAAATATCTATTAAATAGCAGAAGTTCAAGCATAAAGCGCCATATTTCATTCAAAAATGGACCTATGCTCCAGGTTTGCCATTATGTGGGCAAGGGTCTTCACTTAACCTCTCTGAGTCTTCTCTTACCTGAAACTGAGCCAAGCAGACATACTCAATTCATTACAAAAGGTAAATACTGTCTACTAAGTGAAAAATCCTATGCTAAGTGCTGCAAAAGACAGAAGTAGGCAGTGGGATCCAAATGAGGGTATAGACATTATTTAAAACATTATAAGAGCAGCAGTTTCTTATTCTGGAGTACAATAAACTAGATGCTTTTGAAAAAGGCAGATGTTAGGGTCCCAACCCCCACTGCCTTTTAAAAAGCTACCCTAAGTGATCTGGAGGGCAGCCAGATTTGGGAATCATTCATAAAACAAACTTACCTATTAACTATGTGTCACAGCTAAGAAAAAAGGAGTTGTCTTAGTTATCTAGTGCCACTATAACAGAAATAACACAAGTAGATGGCTTTAACAAACAAATTCTATTTTTTCACAGTTTAGAAGGCTAAAGTCTAAATTCAGGGCACCAGCTCTAAAGGAAGGCTTTCTCTCTCTGTTGGCTCTGCAGGGAGGTCCTTGCCTCCTCACCTTCTGTTTCCTGGCTCCTTGGAGATTTCCATGTGGCTTGGCATCTATCTTCCCCCATTTCTGCTAGCTTAATCTGCTCCTTTTATATCTTGTGAGAGTTTGACTCAAGACATACCCTACACTAATCCTGCCTCATTAATGTAACAAAGACAACCCATTCCCAGATGGGATTATAATCACAGACGTAGAGGTTAGGACTTACAACACATATTTTGGGGGACACAATTCAATCCTTAACAGGAGTCATCAAACATAAGCACGGTTATTTAGAGAAAAAAAACTGTTGCCCTCGAGTTGATTCCAACTCATAGCAAATAGTGAAAATTAATGCAAAGTGCCATTAATGGAACTAGAAAAGTTTAAAAGGCCTGAATCATCATCCATTCAACTCTAAGGCAGTATAATTCTAATAAATCAAACCCACTGCCATCAAGTCGATTTCGACTCCTAGCAACCCTGTAAGACAGAATAGAACTGCCCCATATGATTTCCAAGGCTGTAATGTTTACGGAAGCAGACTGCCACATCTTTCTCCCATAAAGCGGCTGGTGGGTTCGAACTGCTGACCTTTTGATTAGCAGCTGAGTGCTTTAACCACTGCACCACCAGGGCTCCTTCTAATTCTAATATTTTCATTAACTCTCTGGAAAATATCAACCCTGTTAAAATTAAAATTTCCACAATATTAATTTTGTATACAAACTCATAAGCTTTATTTTGCAGTTTATGAATAGGGGAACATTTGGTCTAGCAGTTGGACAAGAGTTCCAAAGATCAGTACAAAGCGGGAGGGTTTTTGTAAGCACAGACACACAGGAACAAAGAAGCTGTATGGGGCCACTTTCAGATTGGCTGGTGGGCCTTTTCTTTCCTTATTTGGGATAAAGGGGAAATTCTGAATTAGGTTAAACTGAGTACGTAAGACCTAATTGGTTAGTTTAGGTTTCCATTTCTGGGAGAGTCAACTGATTGACTTTGGTTTTGGCTCCTGGGAAGGTTAGGCATTTACAAGACATAGAAACTTAGGTTTCGGTTTCCTGACATGGGGCTCAGCACGAGTGACTCCATCTTGGGACTAGGATAGTCAGGTTAACAATTCCAAACCTGTGTAACTTGGAATGAATAGAAATGATGATCTATATTACAGAGATAGCATAGGATTGGGTGAATCTTACCAAAGCAGAGCGAGAACTGGAAACACAGAGGTTCTTTACGGCTCATCTCTACAATTTACTCTGGTGGTGTGGGTATGTCTATATTAACACTGACCTTTACCACCGAAGAGTCCAAGTCCAGTACCATTCCAAGCTTTTGATTCTATCTAGATTCCCAGGATTCCCAAAGTATCCCTGAAAACTATCCAGGGGTAAGTCAACCAGAACATATTTTATTGGAGATCTTCAGGGAGGGGCTTCCTTAAAGCAAACGCTTTGGTCCCTACTTGTTAGAAGCAAAAGAGAAAGAAGGAAACCAAAGTCTCAAAGAAGAAACCAGTGTACAGAGCTAAGAGCCTGCACGAGCCACGGCCTCATCTACCTTGAGATCAGAACTAAATGGTGTCTGGCTACCGCTACCTACCATTCTGATAAGGGCCCCAATAGGTGGACACTGATAGAACAGGAGAAAAATGCAGAACAGAACTCAAATTCTTAAAAAGTACAGACTTACTGGACTAGTTGAGACTCGTCGACTCCCTGAAATTATTGCCCTGAAATACTCTTTAAACCCTGAGCTGAAGCTATCCACTGACGTCACCTTTTAGCACACAAAATAAAGAATATTATCCATGAGTACAGTGCTCGGTTAGAAAACCATCTATATGAGACAAAAAGGTCAAAAATTACTCTAAAGCAAAGATGAGAAGATGGGGGACAGAGAAACTATGGTACTGGAAATAGAACAACAATTAAAGAGAATTAAACAATTAAAGACAATGCTGACACGCGAAAAATGTAACTAATGTCACTGAACAATTTGTGTAGAAATTGTCAAATGGGAACTTAATTTCCTGTGTAAACTTTCACTGAAAATACAATAAAATAGTATTAAAAAAGAATTTGTGAGAGTTACATACTTCAAAAAAAAAAAAAGAATCAGCACTTACTTGAAACTCCTAATGAAAGGAAATCATCAGAGTTAATCAGCTAATTGGCTAATGAGGCTCAAAACAAATATACAAAAATTTCATTCATATACTAAAAACAATTATCAAATAGGACTACTTTCAGCAAGAATGGTCACAGAATCTTTATGAAAAAAACTGTAAAATCTTATTAAAGGGTATTAAAAAAACCCAAATAGAAAGATACATAATCTTTTGAACAAAATTCTTAAATATTATAAAATGTCCATTTTCTCAACGTAGCCATGTATATTTAATGAAATTCCAATAAGAATCTCTCTTTAGTTAGTCAGATAAAATTATCTTACATTCATATGTCAAAGTAGATGCATAACATTTGGAGAAAAAAGAAAAAAATAATAGCTGTGTAGTGAAGAATTAACTTTAACCAAAGAGTGATGTGGCATTGTTGTTATAAACCCTTGAAATTTCCCTAGTGAATGGAGTGTCTTTGTTATTTGTGGTAAGCCTCCTGACCCACACCTGAGAGTTTTTGCTAACAATAAAACTCAGGAAGAGGGCTGGCCACAACAGAAGGACTAAACGTGTAATCAGAAAGTTGAAACTTTAAGCCACATAACATTATCTCAACCTGGGGGTGGTAAAAAGATTGAGTTCAATCACATGGCCAATGATTCAATCATTCAATGATTCAGTGCCTAAGTAATGAGGCCTCAATAAAAACTTTGGTTACTGAGGCTAGGCTGAGCTTGCCTGATTGACAATATTCCATGTACTGTCACACATCAATGTTCTGGGAGGGTTAAGTGTCCCTAGGGACAAAGGAAGTTTCACATTTGGGACCCTCCAGACCTTGCCCTATGTGTCTCTACCTTTGTCTGGTTCTGTTTTGAATACTTTTCGTGTAATAAAACTGTAAGTATATTAAAACACTAAGTATATTCTGAGTTCTAGGAGTTATTCTGGTTACTTATTGAACCTAAGGGGCTAGAGGGAACCCCCAAATTTGTAGCCAGCTGATCAGAAGTGATAGTGGTCTGGGGACCTCCAAGGTTACAACTGGTGTCTAATGTAAGGGCAGTCTTGTGGAGAACTGTGCCCCTAACCTTTGAAGTCTGGCCTAACTCCAGGTACCTGGTGTCAGAAGTCACTGCATAATGTATGGTACATGCCTGGCCATATATCAGAGTTTACGGTAGGTAAAAAGCCTCTATTAGCAATTCATGGTATTGACATAAGAACAGTCAAAGAGCAGTAAGTTATCTGTTATCTGATAGATATCCCCCTAAAAAAGACTTCAGTAAAATTTTAATATATAAGAAGCAATAGTATTTCACTTCAGAGGGAAAAGGGTGAATGGCTTAATAAATGGTATTGGCAAAACTGGCTACTCTTCTGGAAGAAATAAAATTAGATGAATACTTTATATCATATTTTTAAAAATGTAAGGTTAAAGACTTGAATATAAAACAATAAAAATCCTGCAAGAAAGTACAGTATATCGTACATGTAATGTAGTCTTATAAAACCTTCATGATCAAGAGTGACTATATTATAAACTTTTAAAAGAGATATATTTCACTATATAAAGCTTTAGTCAAATATATGTCTTTTAAAATTTTATAATACAGTCACTCTTGATCATGAAAATCTTATAAGACTTTAATCTTACATTTTTAGGATTAAAGACTTGAATATAAAATACATAAATTATAAAAAGCTTTTGATTAAAATCAGGAAAGGTGTATGTCAGGGTTGTATCCTTTTACCATACTTATTCAATCTGTATGCTGAATAAATAACCCAAGAAAGCTGGACTATGTGAAGAAGAACACGGGATCAGTGTTGCAGGAAGACTCCTTAACAACCTGTGTTATGCAGATGCCACAATCTTGCTTGCTGAAAGTGAAGAGGACTTGAAGCATTTACTGAGGAAGATCAAAGACTCAGCCTTCAGTATGGATTACACTTCAACATAAAGAAAACAAAAATCCTCACAACTGGACCAATAAGCAACATCATGATAAATGGAGAAAAGATTGAAGTTGCCAAGGATTTCATTTTACTTGGATCCACAATCAACACCCATGGAAGCAGCAGTCAAGAAATCAAACAATGCATTGCACTGGGCAAATCCGCTGCAAAAGACCTCTTTGAAGTGTTGAAAAGCAAAGATGTCACTTTGAAGACTAAGGTTCACCTGACCCAAGCCAGGATATTTTCAATCACCTCATATGCATGTGAAAGCTGGACAATGAATAAGGAAGACCAAAGAAGAATTGATGCCTTTGAATTGCGGTGTTGGAAAAGAATATTGAATATACTGTGGACTGCCAGAATGAACAAACGTGTCTTAGAAGAAGTACAGCCAGAATGCTCCTTAGAAGTGAGGATGGCGAGACTCTGTATCACATACTTTGGACATGTTATTAGGAGGGAAGAGTTCCTGGAGCAGGACATCATGCTTGGTAAAGTAGACGGACAGTGAAAAAGAGGAAGACCCTCAATAAAATGGACTGACACGGTGGCTGCAACAATGGGCTCGAGCATAGCAATGATTGTGAGGATGGCACAGGACCGGGTAATGTTTTGTTCCATTCTACACAGGGTTGCTATGAGTCAGAACCGACTCAAAGGCACCTAACAACAACAACAACATATAAAGCTTTAAAACTTCTAGATGGCAAAAGATATCATAAATAAACTCAATCAACCAACCAACTTTAAATTTTGAAAAAGGTGAAGGCAGACAATATCTATGTTAAAACAGAGTTCTTAAAACTTGATAAGGTAGATATAAATAACCCAACAGAAAAATGGGCTATGGGCATTAAGTGGCAATTTACACAAAAGAAAATCCAAATTTTGGGGAAAAAAACATTAAAAAGAAGTTCAAACTTGGGGAATTGTAAATTAAAGTAACAAGGAGTTATCACTTCATATCCATCAGACTGGCAAATATTAGTCAATGAAAAGAGCTATTATTAGTATGGATGAGAGGAAAAAGAGTATTCACATACAATGCTGGTGTAAATTCAATTCACTGATTTCTTTAGAAAAACAAGAGGGGCAGGGATATAGAGAGGCAAAAGAGGAAAACAAACCAACAAAATAGAGATGGGGAGAAAAGTATATTTAAAACAAAAACTGTGAGGCATTTCTATTAAAAAAAATCCACACATGTGTGTATATATATACATATATATGTGTGTGTGTGTTCATGCATAAGTAACATATATACATGTTAGACATATTATTTCCCATGAATGCTACTACTGAATGTGTTTTTCATCTGATGTCTACTACAAACCTGTTAATGGATTTTAATGAGACTACCAATGAGTACTTCATTTTTATAGAATTAGGGGAATTTTTACATTATATATTACATACATTTTAAACTACATTTGTTTTCTAATACTGTGTGGTTTCAACAAGTGATATTATATTTTTTTTCTATGTGTACCATGGATAGTTTAAATGGAAATCTGAATAGCCCTAGGTATTTGTGTACCCACATAATACATAAGAATTGTATTGGTTTTCTAATGCTTAAAATCTCAGAAACATTGTTAGAGGCTGTCACTAGGGGGAAGTCTTGTATCCAGAGGCTACATTAAAATTACTATAAACCTTGAAATAAATATATCAGAAGACAGAACCCAAAACACTAAACATTTCACTTTCTAAATCAGTCTTAAGTTTCTAAGAACACGGTCAATATTTGTAAAATATATTGCTAAATGTAATCTTAAATATTACATCAAAAAGGTTGTGTTTACACATGTAAAATAGAAAATAAAAAGTTGTATTTTATTGTAAACAACCAACAATTGAGGCAAACAGGCATTTTTCTTTTCGAGTGAAGGTAGTAACCACTCAATTCCCCATCATATTCTTCTTGAAGAATAACTTCTCAGCCATAACTTCTCTCCATTAATCTTTGAAACTCCTTTTTCTTTTCTCCACCTTCACACTACAGCTTTTCACAAAAAGTTCCCATAGAAATACTCATGGATAACAGTGACAGAATAATACTTGATATAGGTCCTTAGGACAATTATTCACCTAGTCTCTGATGTTTATAAACCAAGAATGCTAAGTCTCTCTAACTCCCTGACTTTCCAGTTTTAATCCTTCCCCAGAGGAAGTCTATGTGTGGGTAATTTTTACTCTAGGGCACTTGCAGGTTTGTTCCTGATAATAAGAACTGAACAGCTAAGCTATAGCATGCAAATTCCTGCCCTGGAAGCATGTTTTTTAATGCTGTAACTGTTATTATTTCAAACACAAATTAAACAAGGGAGTTCTGTAGAAAGCCAATTAACCAATTTAGGCAGCAACTTAATGCAAATCACTGCCCCTTACTTTCACCCAACATGATGTTTTGTGATTCTAAGATGTCAATCTCTAAATGTACATCTACAGCAAGTGACTATTTTAAAAGGGACTTAAGTTCCCTACACAAGCATTCCACTGGGATGCAGACATTAAGTATGGGTTTTTGATTTATTTTTACTTCCTACCTCTGCCATGTGATTTTATTCCTTCCATTTCATATTAAAAACAGAATTGGAAAAACGAGTAGAAACAGCACAGAGCTAGAAATCATCAGATAAGAATCTAATCCTAGTTTTATAGCCATGAAATGGTAGCTGGTCCAAACTCCAGTTACACGACAGAATGTCCATAACAAAGAATATTTAATAAATTCAAGGCTTTTGTGCACATTTCAAATAAGCAAAGCTAATGTGGGTGTGTGGGTGATTTTTTGGTTTATTTTTTGACTTTTAATTTACAAAGAACTTTTGTCCTCGTTATAAGCCATCGGTCAATTTCATCAGGAAACATTTAGTGAGGCTTAGCTCAAAAGGCCACCATCCATCGGCCAGTTTGTTGTACTGTGGTGGCTGGTGTGTTGCTATGATGCTGGAAGCTATGAATCGGTATTTCAAATAGTAGCAGGGTCACCCATGGTGAACAGGTTTCATCAGACCTTCCAGACTAAGACAGAATGGGCCCGGTGAACTACTTCCAAAAATTAGCCAATGAAAATCCTATAGATGACAACAGAATATTGTCTGATACAGTGCTGGAAAAATACCTTATAGGTTGGAAAGCACTCAAAATACACAGTGGCTGCAACAAGCTTGAGCATACCAAAGATTGCGAAGATGGTCAAGAACCAGGCAACATTTTGTGGCTTTGTTCATGGTGTTGCCTTGAGTCGACAACTAACAACAACAGCTCAAAAGGCCTCTGGTTCCTGAGGTTTTCACACCTCCCTTAGGCAATTATTTACAATTTCCTCAGTAACTCCTCAAAAATTCCCTTTTAAAACACTTAAGTCTGTTGAACCTAAATTCATTTGGGTATAATTCATGAAATCACTTCAGCCAATACATAAAATGTATCCAATGATCAGGAGGAAAAAAGAAACACAATTCACTAGATTTTGGGTAATAACTGTTTATAAGAATTGATTCATTTCTGAGCACTTACTATTATTAAAAATTAAGTTTAATATTTCTATAACATGTAACATGTATAATCTGTATCAAAGTTTATACAGCATACAACATGTTTTAAGAAGTGTACCTGGCCCTGAGCATTTATATATTTACGGCAAAAAAATTTTTAAGTGTAAAATTGAATGGACCACTTGAATAAACTTTGAGAAAAGAAGAGATTATAATAAAACATTACAAGAGAGATCAAATTAACTATAATATAGACATAAAACTAAAGATACAAAAGGAAGACTGAAAATCAGAAGTGCAAACTACCACAGGACAAATCAAAAGCAAATATCAAATGAAAAGAACAGCACAACACAGGAAAAGCACATCCTAACTGGCTCTACAAATTCTTGGATACTGTGTCCAACTGCACACACTTCATTCTATCAGTAACAACTATGTGTACTTTATGTCCAAAAGAAGACTGTTCCTCTATTTTTAGCCTTCGACTAACCATTAGCCAATAAGAAGGACCAATATTTAGCAAAATCAACTAATACCTTAACCAAGTTGTATGGGGTCTTTGACAAGTAATGATGTTTTCACAAGATTTGATTATTTCATGCACTAAGTATTGTATGTGGAAAAGACATTGTCATTTTAATCGTGTTAAAAGTGTAAACTTTGAATAAATTAAATGCATTAAAATTTTAGTGTTCAGTTTTAAGATCCACCAAGACAATGTATATTCTACCTTTATAGAGCTAAGACATCAATTCTCTCTCATGACATTGACCCCATCTATATCTCAACCACCCTTTCCTCTGCCCATCTCCTTAACTAAAATCCTTCAAGTCTCACTTTTTATTCAATACCCCTGCACCTACTAACAAAGCCAATACATTCTAGGGTCTTATTAAATCTATAGGTTTTTGGATGGACAAATAGGTGGAAGCACTGATGGACTAGACTTACAAAAGGAGAGGAAACAAGGGAGGAAACTAGGCTGTGAATTTCTTGAGGAAAAGATCTTTATTATAAATATTTATCATTTTGGCAGCTAGTATGGTGTCTGGCACATATTAAATCTTCAAATAATATTTGCAGAATGAATGAGTGCCTGATTTATGTTGGAATTTCATAGAGTATGTGATTTTTACAAGTGTAACAGTTTGTATCATTAATTAGAAACTTAGTCAACCCTTTCATAAATAACTCTCTTCTAAATTTAGTCTCTATAAATACATTTCTACAAGACTAAAAGAGACTAATTTCACAAACTATATAAAATATTACTCATTTTTATGGGCATACCTCATATAGCTTACTCATTCAGCAATTTAATATTTTTTCTGAAATGTATTTTATATGTGCTGCAATATCAGTATTGTACACCTTGTTTTCTGCTGTGAGGAGGCAATCCTTCGGAGAAGCCAGGTGGCCATGGTTTTCTCCATTCCTCCCCCTGCTGGCATCTTTCAGCCTCAGAGCAAACTACCACCACCATCACCACCCCACCCCCAAGACACACACACACTAAGGCCTGATGTTTGCTAGCAGGTTTAAAAGGATACAACTCTGGGCTAACCCACGCTCCAGCCCTCTCAGGAAATCAGGCGGGCATGATGCAGTAGAATGTTAGCAGGATTAAAATGATACAATTAATCAGGTGAGTAGGGGCATAAAATAGTCGGGAGCGGAAGTTTCCTTTGTCTCCTCAGCTATGCTGCCAGTGGGGCAGGTATAGCATTAAGCTTACAGTCCATCTAAGTGGACCTACCTGGCCAGGGGGAGACCGGCAGTAGGTAGGCTCCCGTTGTCTCCCTCAGCCACAATGCTGGGTGCAAGGTAAGTGTGCAAGCATTTATATCCATGGGGACAGTTTTCAGAAGCTGGCGGGATGGCATGTTCTGTGACTGTCCCGTTTAAGTTCTCCCACCTATGACACAAAGCAAGGTGTGCATGGAAACGTTGTCATCTCTGCCCAGAAAGCTTTTCAGCCAAAGGGACTGCTCCTGTGCTGTACATTGTCCAGTTCTTATTGTAAGTAATAAAAGCTACATTCCATGTACTAATGTGTGTTCAGGCTCTTATCGGAAGGACATGATGTTTATGGAGTAATCCATGTTAGTTATTAGTTTCCTTTTCCTAATGGCCTCCCGGCTATCTGGAAACTGGGGACGACCTGAACCTGACAGGAAAGTCTTGGGACGCGTAACATTTGTTCAGGCAACGTCTAGCCATATTTACGTCTGTGGTTTTATTATTATTTTTTGAAATTTGATTTTTTATTAGAACTCTTTAAGTTCGTATTTGCAAACACTTAACACAGGAAAAGATAAAACCCTACTCCATCATTCTTAACCCAGGGGTAGAAGTAGGACCTATCAGAACAGGGTTTCACTTTAACCTCTGCATGGCTCCTGCACTAGGGCATGAAATACCTTCAAAGCTTGGTAACCCAGACTTGTGCAGCATCCAGAGCCTGCTGAGTGCTAGCCTCTGAGGCTGCCTTTGGAGCCTGCTGTGTGCCGGCTTCCCTGGGCAGGGCCCTTATCTGAACTTTGCGCCAGGTGCTGGCGGTGATACTCTGTCACGTTCATGATCATCCTGGCTATGACCTTCTGGTAATAAGGCCACCCAAATATCACCATCTCGGTCTTGCCTTTGGGGTCCAAACGACTCATGTGGAGCATGGTCTGTGACACACACTGGACGTGCGGGATGTGCTCTCCGCCCAGAGTGAAGATGGCTTCCACTAGCCACACCTTAAGGTGAACTCTATAGGTATTTAATATGGTGTTCGCACAACATCCAAATCACACGTCCTATTTCACAGAAGTACTGTGGACATTAAGCAAGGCATACCTGTACGTTGCAGATTTGCTGTATTTCCCCTCAGATTTGGTGCAGCAGAGCAGAGTCTGACAGTGTTGTCTTGCATCTGCAAATGCTTCATTTTCTTTTCCTTTGAATTATTTCATGTAAAGAATTTTTTATTATTATAATTTAATCGAAGCCACCTACCTTTTCCTTAATGACTTCTTCCTTTACTTTCAGGCTTTGGAAATTCCTTTCCCTTCCAGACATTCAATAAATATTCAGTTTTACTTTTCCTAATATATTAGTAGCTTGATTTACAAAAAATTATTTACTATTACCAAGTTGGAATTTGTTTTGGTATAAGCTATTAGGCGACAGTCTAAACTTCTTTCTACTCTCTAACAAAGTCTTCAAACATCATTTATTAAATATTCGTTCTTTCCTCACAAATGTAAGCTGCCTCCTCGATTTTATATAACATATAATCAAGTCGCATTTTAAGAGCAATGTCTATACCAGGCTGTAAATGACTAGCAGATAAAGACTGTACCTATGTAACTCTCTGTGTAACATTCAATAAAATGGAATAAACTGCTAGGCTTTAATATATGCTTTGTACTAGCAAAGTTCTCAATTACTTTTCCTGCTCTGAGATTAAAATATAATATTGAGATACATATATACACACACACATATATATAAAATACAGACATACGTATATACATATAAATATATATAAAAGCAAGGATGGTGAGACTTCAGCTCACTTACTTTGAACATGTCATCGGGAAAGACCTATCGCTAGAAAAGGTCATTATGTTTGCTTGGTAAAGCAGAGGGTCAATGAAAACAAGGGAAATCCTCAATGAGATGGACTGATACAATAGCCACAATAATGGACTCAAATATACCAATGATCATGAAGATGGCACAGAATCAGGCAACGTTTTGATCTGCTATATTTTTTCTGTTAATGGCAACTAACAACAACAATATATTACATCTACACACATATACTAGTAGATGCTTGAAGGCAGAGCAACCTGCATCACTCATTTTTACATCCTACACATTTAGTATAGTGCCTGACACACAAGCATTCACTAAAATGAATAGAACTATGGCAAGACTGAAAGCAGCCCTGGTGGCACAATGGTTAAGCATTCGTCTGCTAACTGAAAGTTCAGTGGTTCAAACCCACCGGCAACTCCTCGAGAGAGAACTCCTGACCATCTACTCCCGTAAAGATTACAACCTAGGAAACCTGTGAGGAAGTTCTGCTCTGTTATATAGAGTAACTGATTAGGAATTAACTCCACAGCACATAACAACATCAGCAACAACAATATGGCAAGACTGAAGGAGTCTCATGAACAAAAACATGAATTAAATGCAAGAAGATGGCAGACTTTTCCAAGCAAATGAACGATATTAAGCTGTAGCAGAAGTTTACAAGAAGCAAAGCTACAAATGGTAGCAATTTCATCAACTCTCTATTCACACCAATCACTATGTAAATACTATTGATTTTCAAATAACTCCCTTCATAGGTTAAGTTAGGTTGATTCATGCTTTTAGTAATGACAAGAATCATTCTGACAAAATACACTTTAATTCTCATTCCTCCATAACTACTACATACTAATTTTTCAGTCAAAAATTCTCATCTTTAATATGACTTGAAAATGTTTCACTCATAAATGGAACTCTGTGGCCTTAATTTTCAAACTCTCAAACCTCATGACTACATTCAGTGTTTTTAAAGGACTCTTAATTTTAACTTTGTTAAATAAAATTTGTGAATCAGTGGCCTGAGGGAATTTTCACTAGAATATACGTTAAATTCAGTAAGGCATTAAAGAATGTATGTAATTTCCATTAAACACAGTTGTGAAAATATGAGCTGCTATTTCATACTGGCCTCCAAACATGAAAGTACGAGCAAACTATTTTCATTTCAAAAACTTCTAATTAAATAATGAATCCCAAAACAAATGGATATATCTTATATTTCTTAGTCCAAGGCTAATATTGTTATTTACCACCTTCCCTCCTTTACCCCCTCACCAAAAGAAAAAAAAAACCGGCAATTTTTGTAAGGTAAGGCAATGTCTTAAAATGTAAATTTACATTACAATGGCTCTTGAAAATGTCTAGACACACTGTACGTCTTTTCAGTAAGAATAGCTGGTAGGCAAGTAAACAGAGTAATCTCAAAAGGGAAAGGATCAAAAATTTCCAATTTTGAAACTAAACTCCACTGACAAAGAAAAATAAGAAAAATTCTCAGGTAGGAAGAAGTTTCATTTGTTGTAGGGGAAAAACATCATAAAGTTTAGTAAAGCAAAAAGAAAGTTTTGTTCTGCATATATTCGAAAGGACAAAAGTGGGAAAACGGACAACCATGCTGCCACAGCCATGTCTGCCCAAGTCCTAGGAAGGTTACAGAATCATCAGTATATATCAACATCACAATCATTGAAAGCATCACCTTTTCATAGATTGGCTAGAAATTGTGATCTTACATTTTGAATCATCTTTCTTAACAATCCTTGGTACAGGTTTTAATTACGAAAGTCAGGAGGGTCTTCACTGGTCCAACAAATTTCTATTCACTAAATGCTAACAGAAAAAAGACAAAAAGTGGGAAGTCTTTTTGCCTTAGGTTTGATTGCCCTTTTGTGAAAACTTCCTTAAGATAATTTCTGAGATTGTCCCATCTATTGTCTATCTCAGGGCCCAGTTTATGTGTCTTTGCAGTCTGTGAGGGCCCAGCCCCAGCAGTGTCACAATTCTCCATGCTCAAGGTCAGGGAATAATGATTCCAAATATTATTTTCTAAATCACATTAAAAAAGGTTAGGCGACTCCTGTAACTTGCAACAGGAGGAAGAAACATATGATGTTGGCTCTTGACACTCTGAAAAGTTACAATGAAGACGAATGACCTTCTATAGAATGTAATTAGTTAAGCAGAAAGCGGTATTTTCTTGGAGTAGATCATCTAAGATTGCCAGAGAAGTTTTCAAAATTGAACAATCCTCAACCACTAACCAGATCTATTGATTTGACTGGTGGGGGGAAGGGCAGATAACTAACCTTCACGGATCTTCAAATAGTCCTCTGAGATAACTATTATCCATGCTTTACAAATTTGGAAATTCAGGTTTGAGATGTTTAAGAAACACAGGGAAAAAGCACACTGCTAACTGGAAGTAGTGTCAGAATTTGAACACAAGTTTTTCTTAACTCTGAAGACTATGCTTTTCCCTGTTCCACATTCACAAATGGTTCTGTTAAGAAAAACAAAGTTTTATGATGAAGCCGTGAAACATAACATGGAGGAATTTGGAGGGCATTATGCTGAATGAATTTAGTCAGTCACAGAAGGACAAATATTGTATAACACCACTATTATAAGAACTCAAGAAAAGGTTTAAACACAGAAGAAAACATTCTTTGATGGCTACAAGGGTGGGGAGGGAGGGTGAGTGTTATTTACTAACTAGATAATAGATAAGAATTATCTTAGGTGAAGGACAGCACACACTACAGGGGAAGTCAGCACAACAGAACTAAGTCAAAGCTAAGAAGTTTCCTGAATACAATCAAACACTTTCAGGGACAGAGTAGCAGGGGTAGGGGTCTGGGAACCATGGTTGCAAGGGACATCTAGGTCAAATGGCATAACAAAGCTTTTTAAGAAAATGTTCTGCATCCTGCTTCGGTGAGTGGCGTCTGGGGTCTTAAAAGCTTGTAAGCGGCCATCTAAGATGCATCAATTGGTCCCAACCACCTGGAGTAAAGGAGAATGAAGAACACCAAAGACACAAGGGAACTATTAGCCCAGGAGACAGAAAGGGCCACATAAACCAGAGACTTCATCAGCCTGAGACCAGAAAAACTAGATGGTGCCTGGCTACCACCAATGACCGCCCTGACAGGGAACACAACAGAGAGTCCCTGATGGAGCAGAAAGGTGGGGTGCACGACTCAAATTCTAGTAAGAAGACCAGACTTAAAATGGCCTGAGACTTGAGGAACCCTAGAAAGCATGGCCCCTGGATTCTCTATTAGCCCAGAAATAAAACAAATTCCGAGGCCAACTCTTCAGACAGAGATTGGACTGGACTGAGGGACATAAAGTGATACTTGTGAGGAGTGTGCCTCATAGCTCAAGTAGATACAAGAGACTAAACGGGCAGCTTCTGTCCGGAGGTGAGATGGGGAGGCAGAGAAGGTTAGGAGCTAGGTGAATGGACATGGGGAATTAGAGGTGGAAAGGAGGAGTGTGCTGTCACATTATGGGGAGAGCAATTAGGGTCACATAACAATGTATGTATAAATTTTTGTATGGGAGACTAACCTGAAATGTAAACTTCATTGAAACTACAACAATAAAAAAAGAAAAAGAAAATTTTAGGTAGAAAATTATAGGACATTGAAACCTGGGTGGTATTTTCATCTCACCTACCCATTGAAGGTAGTAATTTTAAAAAATAAACGCAAATATGGAAATGGAAAAGGAATAATAGCCAGTTGTATGGATGGCTTTTTTCTTTTTTTTTTTTTAAGAGCAACACTTGGTTCTGAACACTTGGACTTCATTACACTATGAACAGCAATCAATGCCTGTAGTATAAAGTGGGAGTAAAATGCTGACAATAGAACACCTAAATAATTTAAACCTCAAATTTGAGGAGAAAATAAAATTGCACATGATGAAAGAAAATATATATAACAACAAAGGACAATACTAGGATAAATACCTTGTAATTATTATTAGGAAATAAGTTTCAGAACAATGATTTTGTCCTCAAGTTTAATAAAATAATAAATATAGTAAAGAAATAATCTTCGTTTCTTTCCAACACACAATTTAACAATCTTGAAATTTTAAAACAAAAAGAAAAATATTGCAAATGGGACTTTTAATCCCTCCTCCTTTTGTCAACCCTCACCAATCCCCCCCTACACACATTCACACTACAGACAAATCTTGTTTCCAAGGCCTTGTTTCCTTAAGCATCCAGAGCAAGGCCAGTGTACTCAGCTGTTCAATAAATACTTGCTGAATGAATGGAAACAAATGACAGAGAAAGAGGAACTATTCAATCCCATTTAGTTCTATCAAGGAGAATGATCTTCAGACTGGAAAAGGTATAGTAAACATGGTTAAGAGTTAACTGAAGTCTAAGATATATGGGGAGACAGTAGGAATACCTAGCCGTCTTACATGACTGACTTCAACTCCTCAATCCCAGACAAATTCTAACACAGAGTTCTATAATGAAGTATAGGTATGATCACTGGCTGTGCCAGAAAATTGAGATTGGAAAATAAATCTTAATTCTCAAAAAGGATATAGGTTAGAATCTACAGAGAATGGAGAGAGTGATGTAATCTCTAGCAAACTTTTAGAATACTTTCCTTTAAAAATGATTATTAGATGATTCATGAACTCATAAAAAGAAGCACTGATTACCAAGAGCTATCATAAGTTCACTAAGACATCACGCCACATTTTAATTTTCTTTTCTTTTTTATTAGGATTACTAGTTTGGAAAATTATGGACATGCCAAAGTTATAACGGTGATAGCCAATATTCACTGAGCATTTACTTTATGTCAAGCATTGAGTATTCTCTCATTTAATAACCACAGTAACACTACGAGGAAGAATATTACTGCAATTTTAAAGATAAGGAAACTGAAGCATATGGAGATGAAGTAACCTGCCTGAAGTCATGGAATTAGTCAGTTGTGTGAGCTATGGTTCAAACTCGTAATTCTCTACTTCCGGAGGCCTTGTTATTAAACCATTATGTGCACTTCCTCTTATAAGATATCTGCAAAAAACATTTGATAAAGTCTCTCAATGCACTACTGTGGCAAAGATGGAGAACGGAGGGATACATGACCTTTTAATTAGGTAGTTTCAAAGTTGGTAGAATATTTGCCAAAGACTGTGACTGATTAGTAGATCTTTATCAACATGGAATAAATGTTTCTAGTATCATGCCTCAGAATTGTTTATATGGACCCAAACTATTTGCAATATTGCTAGCAGTGAACTAGATTACGATACAATAGGCTTATAAATAACAAATTTTCAGATAGCATAAAACTTGGAGTTATAACTCACCTTCTAGAAGACAGAAATAGTAATTGTAAAGGACCCAAAGGGTTTTAATGAAAAGTTTATATCTACATGTCCAAATATAAAAACAATAAATGTAAGATCTTGTCTTTAAGTTACAAAAATCAATTTTGAAATATAGGATAAAAAACAATAACATACCACATTTAAACTATCAAATTGATAGAAACACAGATAGGAGCACTGCTGGAGGGCATTTGAGAATTTTTATTAAAAGATTTAAAAATGTGTCTATCCTTTGACCAAGTAATCCTATTTCTAGGGATTGTTTATAAGAAAATAATTAAGAATGTGTGAAAATATTCAGCTTATTTATTTATTATAGGCAAAATCAGAAACAACCAAAATATGCTCCAAAATGGAAGAGCTGAAACAAATCACAGAACCAATAAACAATGAGGCATCTATACAGTGGAATACTCTTCAATCATTTAAAATGCCTCTAGAGACAAATGCTTGACACAGAAAGATGTTCACAACATAGTTAAATAAAGGAATCCTTATGAATAGCATGAAAAGTAGGATATGTTTGTTTAAAAAAAAAAGAGAGAGAGAGAGGAAAGAAGGGAGGGAGGAAAGAAAGGAAGAGGATAGAGACAGAAATAAAAAAAGAAGAAAAGTACATCCATTAATGTATTTTTTTCCTGTGAGCCACTCTCATGAATACATTTTATATCTTGGTCCACTGCACACATGAGTATATAAAAGTATTAAAACATTTTCATAGAATAATACTTAGCTTTCTGTGTGTATACTCTAATATTTTCTATTTTATACTATTCTATTTGTTTTTTAAAGGATGGTTGTAACTCACTAAATTGACTTCATGGCTCACTAATGGGAAACATCCTGAAGTTTGAAAAACATTGATCCAGGGAACGCCTGCAAGGATATACAATAAACTATTAATAGAGTGTATAATTGAGTGGGCTTTGTAATTTCCTTCTTTTGATTCTCTAAAATTTCTAATATTTCTATGATGAACAATTGGGTAATATAATAAAAACATTTTATGCAAAATAAAAATAAAAATGCCACATAGAGATGGTAATCTTAGAGACAATAATTAAGAGCAGTTCGTGTGAAAAATATCTAGATACGCTAATGGATTGATTTCAAACTCAAAATGAGACAATGTGTCGCAGATGCCAAAAGAACTAATAGAAAACCTTGCTTTCGTGTTCTGTCGAGTCGATTTCGTTCATAAGGATGCTTAGTCAGCCTTAAAACGTACACACACACACACACACACACACACACACACACCCCACCTAAAACAAGGCAAATGAGAGCTCCATCTTTCTTAGCTTATTTAGAACCATCTAGAGACTTGTGTTCTCTTCTGGGTACCACATTCCTGTTGAAGACTGTCCAGAGGACAAACAGGATGATGAAGTCTGGAAACTGTATCTTATGAAGAATAGTCAAAAGAACAAGAGACCTTTAACCTAGTGGTTCTTTTAAAATATCTAAAAGGCTTTTATTGAAATAATAGTCAGAGGACAGAGTTAAGACTCAATGAATTTAAGTCACAGAGAAGGTAAACCTAGGTAGAGTTCAGGCTCATATAGAGAGGAATTCTAACACTAACAATGGATGTTCTGCTTCAAGTAGAACAATGGCCTGCCTCTCTTCACAACGGCATTCCTCTCAACAATCTGATCCCTTATTTCTTTCCAGGAAGCAATCTGAATTTTTGAAAAACTCTAGGCTGGTAATATTCAGTTCCCAGGTCTATGTTCTACCCTAGACAGATCTTCTCTTGAGTTTTCTCACTGTAGCTAAATGAACAGAACTGACAATCTTGGGAAGGTAATCAAGTCCCTATCCATGGCAGTGTTCAGGCATATGTGAGATAATCAATTAGTAAGGATAACAGAGAACTCATGCTTCAGAGAGAGTTGGACTAACTAACCAGTACTGTATTTTCTGTAAAATGATGTCTATGATTTTTGTCGTAATGATGAAAATTTTCCTTCACTACCATAAAATATCCACGTTATAAAGATAAAATGAGGGTTCCTGAGAGGGATTTTGCTTTGTAATTCCTAATTAAAAATATTTTGGTTCCACTGTATATATTTTTAATTCTGCTGGAGATTATGTTATATGCATTCAAGCACATATGAATACAAGTTATTTTATTCTCTTCTTTTTACATAAAGGGCATCTTATTACACTATCATTTTGTACTTTATCTTTTTCACGTATCAATGAGTCTTCGAAAGTTTTTCATTTTAATACTTAAATGGCTTCATCATCATCATTTTGTACAGCTATACGGTATTCCATATTATAGAAGTACTATTGTTTATTTCACCAGTCCCTAATCAATGAGCAGTTTGAATCCACCCAGAGGCTCCTCAGATGAAAGGCGTGGCAATCTACTTATGAAAATACAGCATTGAAAACCAAATGGAGCACAGTTCTACTCTGACACACACAGGGTCACCATGAGTCAGTTTAACGGATGGATAGTCATATTGTTTCTAATCTTTGATATTACCGTGTTGCAACAAATAATCTTATAAATATGCCATGTCTCACATGTGTGACTATACCTATAGAAATAGAACCATTGAGTCATCAACTACGTAGATATTAACAAATTGTTCTCCAAAGGACTGATATCATTTTATACTCCCAGCAGCAACATATGAGAGTCTTTGAACTCCCTCAACCTCAACAATGCAGAGTTCCACAGGGTTTTAATCTGACCAATGTTCATCTCAAAAAGCCTTCCATTCCAAGATAGAATATATAAACCAGATATAAAAAAAATGTTCTAATAGGCACTGCATTCATTAACCTAAGAATGCAGACAGGGGACAATATACTAAAAGCATCATTGGGAATTATGACTTCACCAGAGAGCTGTGAAAGAAAATGAAGCAAATTATAGCAGGAACATTAATAAACAGAAGTATGTGTGTTTAAAGATGGATACAGAGATGTGCTGTGTATGAAATCCAATTTCCCTTAATAAAGCCCCTTAAACCCAAATTCTCTAGAGTTGACAGTGAAGGGTAAATCCTCACATGGGGAGGGTCACCTGGACCTTAAGGATAACGTCTGTTTCCTAATATTCAATTTCTTCTTTGGAGACCCTACTAATTATGGTTGACACACCATGAGGGTTGGTCACAGCAGGCACACTCCAGATAAACAGGAAGACTCCATCCTTCCCTTGATCGTTTCCATGATTGCCTCATAGCACAAATGAGACAAGACTACCAAACAGCATGTAATGAACAGTAATTTAAATGCATTGTGGCAACTACTAGTTGTCCCGCTGCGGTGTCATGGATTGCTTTTGCATGGCGTTCTCGGCTTGGTCTTGTAACTCCCACTCAAGTGACTGGGTGGGACTGTGCAAACAGGGTAATTGTGGCCCACCCAGAGGATTGGTTAATTTTGCCATCCTGCTAGGCTTAAAAGAGAGCCAATTCCAGAACAGTAGGGGGATTCCACCACCACCAAAAATAAAAAGGATGCATGTATGTTTAAGCATCAGAGTGTAAGACTACTAGTGAGAAACAGAGTATAAATTAATAAACAAGAAGAAAATATTAGAGAACTAACCAGAACAGAAGATTAATGAGAGAAGCAGATGTTTTCTATCCTCAGAAAATTGACATAACCATCAAAACATTAGAAGAACCCCAAGAGTATGGCCCTCGGACACCCTTTTAGCTCAGTAATGAAGTCACTCCCGAGGTTCGCCTTCAGCCAAAGATTAGACAGCTCCATAAAACAAAACAAGACTAATGGGGCACAACCGCCCAGGGACAAGGACTAGAAGCCAGGAGGGGACAGGAAAGTTGGTAATAGGGAACCCAAGGTTGAGAGGGGACAGTGTTGACACGTCCTGGGGTTGTTAACCATTGTCATAAAACAATATGTGTGCTGTTTAACGAGAAACTATTTGTTCTGTAAACCTTCATCTAAAGTACAATTTAAAAAAAAAGAAGAAAAAAAAACATTAGAAGGAAAAATACGTTGTAGTTCAGACATCTTATATTTTATTCAAATAATTACTTTTCTCTGCAGAAAAACACAGGAATTCAACTATAATTAACAACTGTATTCAAAAACATTTAAATCCATTTAACTTTCAGTGGTTTATATAACAAAACTTATATCTTAGCTTGAATTAAAGAGTACCAGATAACTTTATGAGAAAAGATGTTGAAATGCCTTCATTAAACAGTATTGAATATGTACTTTGTACTAGATAGACACTATGCTGGACTTTGGGATACAAAGGTTAATAAAACACAGTCCCTGTCTGGGAGAAAATCACTAGCAAATTTCATTAATTATGCTGATCAACATTGTACACAGATAAAAAAAGTTTTTCAATTCAATTGTGTCAAAATTACTTTTATTCATTATCTTTTACTTAAAAAATCATTAAACCCCCCCCCCACAGAATTATACATATACACCCAATCTCTTCAATACAAAGATCCTTCAAGAAAAGTTTTCTTTGTGCATAAAAATGAGCTTCAAATGAAGGCAATTGAGATTTTAAAATATAATGAATATTTACATTACATATATTTTTAAATTGCCAATATCATATAATCATTAAAGTATTGTTTCCAAGGTTTCTTAGGCCTTTATATATAAACCATCTGCTTTAATAAAGATGGTCAAATGTTTACAAAAAACCAATATGGTCACTAACACCTTCCTTTCTATTCTGAATGCATTTACTCTCATTATTACAGGAAGGAAAAGTAAAAATCCACAACATATATGGCCTAACACCTAGATTTCATTCACACTTTTACCTGAAGAATGAACCTTATATAGGATATCTTAAAGGGCTTTTACCTATCTGAAAATGACAAATATTTAATCCATTAAGAAAAATCTACCATATATAATAGTCCCTCAGTGTCTGTGGGGGATTCGTTCCAGGACCCCCACAGATACCAAAACCGTCAGATGCTCAAGTCCCTTATATAAAATGGCACAGCATTTGCATATAACCTACATAATCCTCCTGTAGACTTTAAATCATCTCTAGATTACTTATAATATCTAATACAATGTAAAAGCTATGTAAATAGTTGTTACACAGTACTGTATTGTTTAGGGAATAATGATAAGGACGTGAGGTGAACAATGCTCAAAGGAGTGCTGGAGAGACTGAGGATCAGTGAAATGGCGGGAAGCTACAGCAGGGGATGCCTATGTACCACTTCATTTGCATGGATTCAGGGTCATGCTTCGTGGCAAATTCAAGTTTTGCTTTGGGGAATTTTCTTCTTTTTCCCCCCTGAATATTTTCTATCCACGGGTAGTTGAATCCAGGGATGTAGAACCCATGGATACAGAAGGTTGACTATATTAATCTAATTTAACATTTACCTCAAATCTTGTCCAAATCAAACATTTTATTTCTTTTAACCAACTTTATTCAGTAAAATGTTAGAGCAACTATTACATTAGACAAATGCAGTTAACAAATGAAAATGTAATTGCAACAACTTTGTTCATTTCTAAAAACTGTTTGAAGCTTACAAATAATAAGATCCCCTCTCTAAACGTTACTATCTGTCAGAAATCAAAAATAAGTAAATATTTTAAAAATAGGGTAAACATACACAAAAAATGAATCCAACTTTAAAATGTTAATTTCCATATTTAACTTATGGATACAGTTTTTGTATTATGAAATCTATTACTATTTAACTACACTCTAAAAAATTATTACAGATATATGTTAGAATAAGATACTAGAGTTTCATATATACTGTTTGTTTAAATATAAAACACTTGAACATTAGTTTGTGGCATCAGCCCCCAACCTAAAGAAAATAAGGTCTAAGTCAAGAAAATAAGAAAGGTTCAAATCAAGAAATATTAGTAGGTATTCTGGAATTCCTTACTTTCCCCATGAAAAATTTTATCAGCTTCTTAATTTCCAAATATGCCTTGTAACATCTAGTGAGTACTTTAAATTTGTTTCTTACTCTGCTTCACATTCTTCAGCCATTTTTTTTTAAATGTGCACGAAAGAGAGTAACTAAATTTAAAAGTCAGACTACAAAAAAAAAAAAAGAAGACAGAAAAATAATAAGTCATTAGGGCATAGCATTAAGTTTAGTATTAAGGATTCTCACAAAAAGCAATTCAGAAAGGCGGAACCAAGATGGCGGAGCAGTCAGACAGCTTCCTATGTCCCTCTTACAACAAAGACCTGAAAAAACAAGTTATTTGATTGTATATGAATATCTAGGAGGCCTGAACAAGGCAAAGTTGAGGAATCAGACTGAGTGGCAAGGGGAGAGAGAGATGGTTTGGAAGCAGCAAGGAGTTTCCTGACCTGACCTGGCAGGAGCTGCAGCCCTTCAGCCTGGATCGGTTTGGAGTGCACAGTGAGGCAGACATACAGCTCTGCTCGCTCACTCAGGAGGCAGTTTCCACGTCAAGAGAGATCCGGCAGCAGAGATTCTGCTTGGACACTCCGAAGCAGTGAAAAGCAGAACCCAAGTGGCTAAAGATAAGTACACGCATGTGGCCTTTTGCAGCGATTAAAAAAAAAAACCCATTTCGGAAATACCTCTCTCCCATTTGCCTCCTCCCTCCCTGCTCTGCACCGGGTGCGGCTGGCTTCAGGGATCTGTGAGTCTCCTGGGCCGGAAGTAGATCCCATAAGGCACGCTGACCCATTCTACTGGCCTTGGAAATGGAACAAACTAACAAACGGGGAAAAAATAAGCTATCAGCTCCCCTAAGCCAGGAACTCAGGGTTAGCACAGCTCCTTTGCCTAGGCACAGGCATAAAGGGTCCGCAGACTTTCAGTGCCTTCCACCACAGTATTGACTTCTGTGCACACATCTCAACAGCATAAGCCCTCACTACCACAGTACAACAGGATAAACACCTGAAGACCAACTTCAACTGTTTCAGCTGTGAAGTGGCAGATTTGAGATGCTTGACACTGTTCTGCCTTTAAGCAGGTGCCTTACCTGTCCACACCAGGGGCTTGAGGACTGGTGACTACACCCATGCCACCTAGCCACCTGCTACAGGGGTCCAAGAATAAGTGGTGCCCCTCAGTCCTTACAGCCAACAGAGTAGGGTACTCATAGTCCAGCTGCAAAACTCACCTACCTACTAGCTCTAGGGAACAGGGACATGCTTTTGTTTCAGACACTCAGGGGCAGTGGTCAGCCCCCTGCCTTGCTTAGCGCATGACCCCCTACCGCAGACAGATACCTGTGCCTACACTAATCACCCATGCCTCTCTAAGACTGTAGGTGAGAGCCTGCACCACACACTTGGTGACAACTCTCTGCACACCTGAGCTGAATACACACAGGAAAATGTAATGGACTCCTGGGCACACATACTTAGTTACAGACCTAACTACCTGGTGACAGGACGTTAGAGCTTCAAAGGTGCCAATAATCACACTAGCATACACGAGCAGACTATTTGGGCATATCAAAACAAAACAAAGCAAGAAGCTAGGACACACTAAACAAATATAAAATAAAACTATAATAACTTATTGATGGCTCAGAGACAACAGTTGATATCAAATCACATAAAGAGGCAGTCCATGATGGCTTCAGCAAGTTATCAAAATAAAGAATCAATAAATTTTCTGGAGGAAGAGAAATTCTTGGAATTACCAGAGGCAGAACACAAAAAATTAATATACAGAACTCTTCAAGAAATTAGAAAGGAAATTCTTCAAAACAGAGAGAAAGCCAAAGAACATACAGACAAAGCAGTAGCGGAACTTAAAAAAGTTATTCAAGAACATAATGACAAATTTAATAGGCTGCAAGAATCCATAGAGAGACAGAAATCAGAAATCCAGGAGATTAACAATAAAATTTCAGAATTAGACAACTCAACAGAAAGTCATAGGAGCAGAACTGAGGCAGCAGAAGTCAGAATTAGTGACACTGAAGATAAAGCACTTGACACCTACTTATTTGAGGAAAAATTAGATAGAAGAATTTTAAAAATTAAGAAACTCTTCTAAGAGTTATGTGGGACTCTATCAAGAGAAATAACCTACAAGTGATTGCAGTACCAGAATATGGGGGGATAACAGAAAATACAGAGAGAAATGCTGAAGATTTGTTGACAGAAAACTTCTCTGATACCATGAAAGATGAGAAGATACCTATCCAAGATGCTCACAGAGCCCCACATAAGGCAGATCCCAGAAGAAAGTCACCAAGACATATTATAATCAAACTTGCCAAAGATGAAGAGAGAATTTTAAGAGCAGCTAGGATAAAAGAAAAGTCATCTACAAAGGAGAGTCAATTAGAATAAGCTCACACTACTCAGTAGAAACCATGAACGCAAGAAAGCAATGGGATGACACATATAAAGCCTTGAAGGAAAAAATTGCCAACCCAAAATTATATATCCAGCAACACTGTCTCTCAGATATGATGGCGAAACTAAGGCATTTCCAGATAAACAGTTTAGTGAATTTGAAAAAACCAAACCAAAATTACAAGAAATACTAATTGGAGCCCTCCGTTTAGAAAATTAATAACATCAGATACCAACGCAAGACTAGAACACAGGACAGAGAAACCAGTTATCGACTCAGATAGGGAAGTCACAAAAATATATCAAAGCGAAAACACTGAAAACAGGGAAAAAGAGATAACAATATGTAAAAAATGATAACATTAAAACAAAAAGAGGGACTTAAAAAAATGTAGACATAGATTTTTCATATGGAAGGGAAGTCAAGGCAATAAAAAGAAATAAAAGACTGACAGACACTTAGAAAAATAGGGGTAAACATTAAGGTAACCACAAAGGAAACTAACAATCCTACAAATCAAAATAAAAAACTAGAAAAATATAAAGACTCAGCAAACACAAAATCAACAGCAATGAAAAAGATGAAAAGAAAATGCATAAAGAAAAACGATTCAGCACAGAAAATTAGGGGGAACAAAGAAACTGTGAACAACACACAAAATAAGACAGCAAAATGACAGCACTTAACTCATACCTAGCAATAATTACACTAAATTTAAATGGACTAAATGCACCAATAAAGAGACAGAGAGTGGCTGATTGGATTAAAAAACACGATCTGTCTATATGCTGCCTACAAGAAACACACTTTAGACTTAAAGACACAAACAAGCTAAAGCTCAAAGGATGGAAAAAATATATATCAAGCAAACAACACTCAAAAAAGAGCAGGAGTGGCAATATTAATCTCTGACAAAATAAACTTTAAAGTATAATCCACCACAAAGGACAAGAAAGGACACTATATAATGATTAAAGGGTCAACACACCGGGAGGACATAACTATAGTAAATATTTACGCACCCAACGACAGGGCTCCAAACTACATAAAACGAACTCTAACAGCACTGAAAAGAGAGATAGACACCTCCACAATATTAGTAGGAGACTTCAACACAGCACTTTTGGTGAAGGACAGAACATCCAGAAAGAAAGTCAACAAAGACTCAGAAGAACTAAATGCTACAATCAACCAGCCTGATCTCATAGATATATACCGAACACTCCACCCAACAGCAGCCAAGTATACTTTCTTTTCCAATGCACACAGAACAGTCTCCAGAATAGACCACATATTAGGCCATAAAGCAAGCTTTAACAAAATCCAAAACATCAAAATATTACATAGCATCTTTTCTGACCATAAAGCTATAAAAGTAGAAATCAACAACACAAAAAGCAAGGAAAAAAAATCAAACACATGGAAACTGAACAAAACCTTGCTCAAAAACTACTGGGTTATAAAAGAAATTAAGGATGGAATAAAGAAATTCACATAATCAAACGAGAAGGAAAACATATCCTACCGGAACCTTTGGGACACAGCAAAAGCAATGCTCAGAGGTTAGCTTATAGCAATAAATGCACACATCCAAAAAGAAGAAAGAGCCATAATCAAAACATTAAGCCTACAAGTGGAACAAGTAGAAAGAGAGCAGCAAAAGAAGCCCTCAGACACCAGAAAAAAGGCAATAAAAAGAATTAGAGCAGAATTAAATAAAATAGAGAACAGAAAAACAATTGCAAGAGTTAACAAGACAAAAAGCTGGTTCTTGGAAAAGATCAACAAAATTGATAAACCACGGGCCAAACTGACAAAAGAAAAAC
>NW_004444046.1:9832314-9833431 GCF_000243295.1 Trichechus manatus latirostris | reverse complement strand
ACAAAGTCCAACACCCATTCATGATAAAAACTCTCAACAAAATAGGAATGAAGGGAAAATCCTCAGTATAAATAAGGACATTTACACAAAGCCAACAGTGAACTCATCCTAAATACAGAGACTTTGAAAGCATTCCCCTTAAGAATGGGAACCAGACAAGGATGCCTTCTATTACCACTTTTATTCAACATTGTGCTGGAGATCCTAGCCAGAGCAATTAGGCTAGAAAAAGAAATAAAGGCATATGAATTGGTAGGGAAGAAATCAAAGTATCTCTATTTGCAGATGATATGAGCTTATACACAGAAAACCCCAAAGAATCCACAAGAAAACTACTAGAACTAATAGAAGACTTCAGCAAAGTTTCAGGACACAAGATAAACATACAAAAATCAGTTGGATTCCTTTACAGCAACAAAGAGAACCTCGAAGAGGAAATTATCAAATCAATACCATTTACAATCACCCCCAAGAAGATAAAATACTTAGGAATAAATGTAACCAGAGACATAAAAGATCTATACAATGGCAACTACAAGACACAACTGCAAGAAACCAAAACAGACCTGCATAAGTGGAAAAAAATACCTTGCTCATGGACAGCTAGACTCAACATAGTGATAATGTCGATTCTACCAAAAGCGATCTACAGATACAATGAAATCCCGATCCAAATTCTACTGGCATTTTTTAATGAGATGGAGAAACAAATCACCAACTTCATATGGAAACGGAAGAGGCCCCGAATAAATAAAGCATTACTCAAGAAGAACAACGAAGTGGGAGGCCTCATACTACCTGATTTTAGAACCTATTATACTGCCACGGTAGTCAAAACAGCCTGGTACTGGTACAACAGATGCATAGACCAACGGAACAGAATTGAGAATCCAAACATAAATTCACCCACTTATGAGCAGCTGATATTTGACAAAGGCCCAAAGCCCGTTAATTGGGGAAAAGACAGTCTCTTTAACAGATGGTGCTGGCATAACTGGATATCCATCTGAAAAAACTGAAACGAGACCCATACCTCACACCATGCACAAAAACTAACTCAAAATGGATCAAAGACTTAAATATAAAATCAAAAACAATAAAGATCATGGAAGAAAAA
>NW_004444046.1:9775349-9831052 GCF_000243295.1 Trichechus manatus latirostris | reverse complement strand
GCCCTGACAGGGAACACAACAGAGAGTCCCTGATGGAGTAGGAGATAGGTGGGGCACAGAACTCGGATTCACGTAAAAAGACCACACTTAATTGTCTGAGAGTTGAGGAACCCTAGAAAGCATGGCCTCTAGATTCTCTATCAGCCCAGAAATAAAACAATTTGCAAGGCCAACTCTTCAGACAGGGATTGGACTGGACTGTGGGACATAAAGTGATACTTGTGAGGAGTGTGTCTCTTTGCTCAAGTAGATACAAGAGACTAAATGGGCAGCTTCTCTCCGGAAGTGAGATGGGAAGGCAGAGAAGGTTAGGAGCTGTTGAATGGACATGGGGAAAGGAGGAGTGTGCTGTCACAGTATTGGGACCACACTTACAGTCACATAACAATGCATGTATAAATTTTTGTATGGAAGACTTACTTGAAATGTAAACTTCATTTAAACTACAACAATAAAAAAAATTAAAAAAAAAAAAAATCACTTCAGATATACCTGTATATCAGGTATTCTTCACTCAACCTAATGGCTTTTTCCCCTTCCAATTTGATAGTTATTTCTTCAAATAAAGAATGTAGACAAAAATCATATCAGCTTATGTAACCACCCTTCAACTTGATTCCCAGTCGTCAAGCTTTGCTATAAAGGTCCTTCTGAAGTAGATGATATAGTCGTCATCATTCTTTTATCCTTTTCTCTCAGTGTTCCAACAATGTTACTGTTTCCACCAAGTGGCAGGCTTTTTACTTAGTAGGACAAAGCATACACAGCAGAGACAGTTGAGAACCATAAGCAGTCCTGCTGGTTCTTCCCCACAGGAAATAATGTGTTGTAATGCAGATTTTGCTTGGCTCTCTACGGGATCTCACAAAATCTGCAAATCTCTCTCTACAGACCCAGCAACAAAACTGTATTTTCTTAACTGTCTTCTCTGTACAACCGTTTGTTTTATGCAGCATTCTTCTGAAGAAGGTGATTTACTGTGCACAAGTTATCCAAGGCTGAGCAATTACTTTAAACCCTGCATGTTCTCATGGCTGATTAAAGCTCAGAGATACATAGACTGCACACAAGTAGCTTTGTAATGATACGACAGAACACTGACAATGAACCTAATCGGATTACTGAATTACCATTTTTACAACTGGAGTCTACTGGCACTTTCATTGTAATCAATCAATTTAAAAAAAAAAACTCAAAATCTTAACTTTGTACAGCCCTTCCCTATCCTAATTCTGTAATATGAATTTTCTTATTTGAGGAAACTATAATTATAGGCTAAGACTTGTTCTTCATTGTCCTTTCATCTCTTCCTAACTTCCCTTCCACAGTGTGCTGTGAGAGAGAGATTATTTCCTAACTCAAAAAAACAAACCAGTTGCTGTAGAGTTGACTCTGACTCATAGTGACCCTATAGGACAGAGTGGAACTGCCCCATAGGGTTTCCAAGGAGTGGCTATTAAATTCGAACTGCCAACCTTTAGGTTAGCAGTCAAGCTCTTAACCACTGTGCAACCAGGGCTCCGGCCTAACTCAAAGATGCATACATATACTGACTCTTACCTCTCCACCAACACTAATTTAATTCTCCAAACAATCTCAGACTTGTCAATTTTGAATCCAAGGCTCTCCTTATTTTTCAGAGCATCAGGTGATATATATATATATGTATATATATATATACACACACATATATATGTATGTATATATATATATACACACACACACACTCATTTATTTATATTTATATATATTTCTGATACTGGAGATTTTTCCTGTCCCATCTTACCAATTTTTCATTGGTTTTTACAGTACTTCCACATTTTTGTCCCTAAAGTTTTCTTTTTAAAAAATCCATAGTATCCTCAATAAATATTTGTTAAATATTTCGAGATGTGCTCTATTATTAAATCAACTAAAAAAAAAACCAGAATAGAAACTTTACTTATGACTTTGGTAGATTTATGCAAATAAAATGGTTACGTATTTGGATTTGACTTCCATTTGGAAAGATAGTGACTACATTGCTTTATTCAGTTATTATTTAAGCTGTTTCTGAGTTGAGTTCTGAAGGTTTTTGCAACAACCACAGACACTCTACTAATATAGTTATTCTTTATGGAAATAAAGAATAACATTTAAGAAGAAATATTTAAGGAAAAATATTTAAAAATAAAAATTGGGTTTCTCATATTTAAAAACAAAAATATGAGAATGCTAACATTTTTATCATGCCTTCCATATAAAGCAATGATATTAGATAAATATAATAAAAATTAGAGGTATTTTTGCAATGAAAGCCTGAGGAAAAATAAACATCTTGTTATAAAACAAATTCCTAAAACAGTCTCAGTAGAAAACAATACACAATTTCCTTTCCCACTGCAAATAACTTTTTGTTTATGAAATTCATGGGGCACACAGATAATAGATAAGCTGTTTATTCTTTAAAGAATAAACAATTAAAATAACAAACAAATATTCCAAGAAGAATCATCTCATACAGAAGGGGCGAGAGCGAGCGAGGGAGAGAGAATTGTTGTCTTAGGAGTTTTCTGAAGTATATAAGGGAACTGTAGTATAGAAATTTCAGTGTTATCGAAAACATTTTGCTAAATAAAAATGTAGACTTTTGTGTATAACCACATTCTGTTACTGTTTCCAGAAATGATTTCAACATTAAATTACTTTTTATTTCACAGGCTTATTTTCAAGGTAAATTTATAAAGTTGAGAAAAGGAATACCTTACCTATTGAGGAACGAAAAGGAAAGTTTCTTAAAGAAATATATGTCATTTTGAATAGCAATCTACTTTGCAGAAAGTAGTAGTAGTATTTTTTCCAACTTTGAATAAAAAAGCTCATAAACGGGGAAAATTCGCATAGCTTTATCAAGAGGGCTAAAGGTCAAGCAGTGTGTTCAACAGTCTTGTCCAGGGCACTATCCATCTTTTCCTACAAAGGATAAATTGTATGGAAAGGAAGATAATTATTAAACTCAGATATGAGCCATATAGCCAATAGAACGTTTATAATAATGAGAAACTGCTCTGGTACTTTTGAGATCAATAAAAAAAATTATACATAAAAATTGATACTTAATTCATGCAGCCATCAGTATTAACATTGGTGTAAAATGTTTCATTTTGCATACAAGTGAGGTAGAACACTTGAAACCGGAAAAAAAATCAAACTGTACAGTGAGTGAGCGGTATTTCATTCCCTACATTCTATTTAGCATCTCTGCATATAGTCTCTTAAAGCATATTTATGGCTCTCAAAGTGCATAAGGGCCTCCTGTTGAGGTTCATGGTAACTTAATGAAAAAACCGTATATACTTTGTACAATCACAATACATTCATCACAACTAAACTTAAGCTGTCATAGCAATAGTATAGAACAAGTTTTTCAGATTACAAAGAATAGGGACGGAAAAATTCCAGGAATTGGCTAGCACATAATTGAGGAGGAGAAGAAAAGGAAATCTAATGATAAGAAAATCCTGTTCAATAAGCTTACTCAACCGAAGAGGAAAACCTCAAAAAAAAAAAAATTGTGTTAATAAAGATTTAATATTTATACAAATATTTTAAATGTCCAACAACAGGGTAATACTTAGGTTTATTATATCAGCCCAATGATATATACTCACCAAATATTTTATTTATAAACTTTTATATGATAGCTAAAATGTTTTATATATACCATGTTGGGGGAAAAAAAAAAAGAGGATCAAAATTTCTAGTATGATCTCAAAAACATAAGGGAAAAAAAGCAGAAAAGAAGACCAGAAAAAACAAAGACTGATATTAACATAGCACCTTTGGGTAGTATTATGTAGGTGATTGTTTTCTACTTCTTTACACATTTCTAGGCTTTCTGAATGTTCTGCAATGACTATTATTTTGATCATTAGAAAAAAACTTTTAAAAACATAAAATGTTCCTTTTTCAAATAAAATATTCTCTGAAAAGCAATGTGAAATTAATACAATAAATCCGAGTAATGATCTGCTATTTTTAAGTAGCTGGTCTTTTCCATCAGAATATGACACAGTGAAGTCTTGAAATACATGATCTAAATCACTTGGACCTTTTTACCCAAAACTTTTTCAAAAGGGAGTAAATGCTAAATGTTTCCTTTTTCCCAGTTTGCCTTTTATCCATGAACAGAAAAGCTAACCAAACAAAACTGATTACTTGATCTTTGAATTCATTCCCTTCCTGATTCAAGAGAAAAACACATTTAGGGCTTATATGATATGAAAGCGAAAAAGTAAAAAATAGTTCTTAGTATACGTTATTCTATGTGCTTGATTCGACGTGCCATGACTCATTATAATGTACTTCGTTTTGTTGGAGATTATGTATGGGTTTTATCTGGGGGAGGAGGGAGAGAGTTTTCTTTTGCTTTTCCATTTTGCTTTCATAGCATGCGTTTGTGTTCCTATAAGGTCAAATCATCTGTAAAGCTGGTTTCATTTGTTTCCAGTGCCCCATTAACATGTTAAGGCAACATTCCAAAAAAAATTATATAAATTTCTCACATCACTTCGTAATTACAGCGCACCTACAATGTAATATGCAGGCGGTTTTGAAAACGTGAACAAAAGGCAAGATTGCTGTCATTTGGAACTCTGATACCACTTTGTCAAGCTTCAGTTGAATCCCATTTCAAAGACAGCATACAACTGAAGAAACTAGCTTTGAAGCTTACAATGGTACACTTCATTCCACGACCCTAAAGTGCTTTAAAAATCAGCAATTGTAATTTTTATTTTGAGGGTGAAGCACTCAGTGATTCTATAATTGGGCTAAGATTGTTCATTGTATCCAGAATTCCAAAGAAGCATTGCTTCCTAAAGTCACAGTCCATCCCACGTTACTTGCATGCAAATTTAAGTTATTAACATTGACCCTGAGAAACCCAAGAAAACAGACGTTCATTTTCATTTTCTTTTTCCCACTACTCAGCATCCTCATATCTGACATCTCCATTTTAAAACACATTGGTGTCTTGGCAGCTCTCTCATCCCAGGCATCTAGCCCCTCACATCACCCAGTCTTCTTTAACGTGCCTCATCTGGCCCTTTTTTCCCTAAACAGCATTGCAGATTCTGGACAAGTGTCTCCTAAACTTTTGGACTTCATGGACTAGTAACGTTAAAAATGAAACAAAAAATGAGGATCAGTATAGGGTTACCAACTTTGTATTTTGCCAATAATGTAAGAGTAGGACAGATATAATCACAGAATAAGGGATAGTGGAAAAACTCATTGAATAGTCCTTATTTTCTCACTTTGTCAAAGACCAGTGAAAATTTCCTGAAGAACCTCTGAACCTCTCCTCTGGACCATCCCTTCCCTCCAGCCCACCTCCACCTACTCTTGCCCATTCCCTCAGGTTTTCCTCTGCTCTGGAAGATGGCTGGCTTGCTACTCTGATCATCTTGGAAGCCCTAGGAAACATAAACGAGGCTTGAAGAAAATATTAACTAAATTAGGGAGCAATCCTAAATAGCTCGGTAGCATTACCAGATTAACGTGAAATAATGAATGAAATTACATTAAACTTTACATAGACAGTTGAATATCTGCACATCTTAATTAAAAAAAAAAAGGAAGGTCATTAATTATAACAAGGTTTTTCTGTTTGTTTGTTTTTAACAGTACATAGATTTGGAGAGAGAGCAGCAGAGACCTGGATTGTGAGCCAGAACACCAATTTCTAGTCCCAGTTTGAACACATTTGAGTCTAACCTGTTTGAAATCTGATCAAATCATTTAATACATCTTTTTTTATAAATGAAAAAGGGCTGAACTAGATGGTCTCTTACAGTAACTTATATTTCTAAGAATATAAAAATCATATCCTTTAAAGGATAATACAATTAATCAAATGTAGAAATGGTGTTGATTTTCACTTCCCAACAATCATGCTTAGTTACTAATTTTACTTTGAGATAGTTACATCTTTCCAAGACTGATGTGATTTGGCTTCTAATGAAGGACACATAAAATAAAGCTATTACAACAAAAAACTAATGCTATAAAAGTATTCACTTCTTCTTCAAGTTTACTTCATTTTCCACACTCATGGATTCAATGTCAATAGACAAAGAAACGGCTGCAAATTAACTGAAGTAGGCATAATAAACTCTTGAAAAAAGCAAATCCTAAATAAATGTTATGTTTTTGCTACAGAATAAAGTGAGCATCATCTCGCTAGCCTATGAAATAAAATAGCAATCTCATATAAAAACACAGTTTTATGAACTTAACTTGGTTTTTTAACATGGTTTTATGAATTTAAATAAAAACAATAGCTTACATTCCTTTTATTCATTTTTTGATTTTTTTTCACTCCCCTAAATACACCACGAACTCTTTGGGAGCCAAATCAGGGTCCATCTTATTCTTTGTTTCTCCCAGCAAAGAGTAACAGCTGCTCAATGGTTATTGAATTTAACTGAACTGAACTAAACTGAATTCTAGGCGAAAATGACCACTAGCTGCCTCTTATCACAATAAAAACTCCAAATTTCCTGTCCACAGACCATGTTTTAGACCATATATCCCCATTGTTTATTTTGAGAAATAACATGATCAAGTTGATCTATTTCTCTACTTTTCCCCCATGCCATCCCTACTGTGTGGTGTAACTTAGTGTCATTAAATGTGGCCTGACTGTCCGAAGAAGCATGGATCCAGTAGATGGCATTCCTAAGACCTACATACGACACATTTGTAGTTAAGTTCAACTCCACTCATTCTATTACACCTACTCCTCACTTATCGACTATCTTGTTATCCATATTTCATATTTAAAATAGTAAAAAACCTTCAGTCCAAAATCTTGTGCATTAACAACATACATCTGGTAGTAACAAATGCTGAGCTGCAAGGCAAGAGTAATGCTGTGATGGTTACGGTTATGTGTCAACTTGGATGGGCCATGATTCCCAGTGGTTTGGCAGTTATATAATGATGTAATTTGGCAGTTATTTAATGATGTAGTCATCCTCCATTTTGTGATCTGATTGTGGTCATCCTCTATTTTCACACACCATTTTTCCATAGCTACAGTCTTTGGAATCTAACCATGCTGGTAAGTGAGGACTGGGTGTACCGACCCTCACTTATGCCCTTTTGCTTAGTGTCACCTTCTTAATGCAACCTTTGAACATCATTCATACTCAAATTTCCTGCTTCTTTACCCACAAAGTTTTCCTTGCCTCCTAACTGCAAGTGTCTCTGGGGGCTATCTGGAAACAAATTTCCCTTTGTATAACCGTAGCATTAATCAGTCCCCTCACTCCTTCCTCTACCTATCTCCCACAATTTAGGTGTAAACCTCCTTTGTAAGTTATAAATAAGTCTGCCTATCTGGGCAAAACCTGACCCTGTAGGCTATTTTCAGACAATTTCAGGTAAAGTAAATGTCCACTTTCTATCAGTTAACCCACCTTCTCTTTTAAGCACACCAACTTTGCTTAAGTAGCAAAAGGCAGTGAGATGATGAGAGGATGAAGTTGTATCTTCGGCCATCAATCCTACTTGTTGTTAGCCTAGGCAACTTCTGTGTGCCTGGCAAGGCAAAGTATGGAATGTGCTTATGAGGTTATAATCTACTTGAGGAAGTACATCTTCACACAATGGGGGGGACTTGGGGAGTAGCTTTGGCTAGGGCTGCTATGTTACAAAGCATTATAGGGTACTTATCTTCTGTCATGAAGATAAATTCATTTAATAAGCACACTCCTGGCACTGGAATAGAAGCTAATGAGTAAAGAGACAAAGATTAAGTGACATGATCTCTGCTCATGTGGAAAATAGAACATGGAGGGAAAAATGATACAATGAAACTGCAA
Organism: Trichechus manatus latirostris; assembly: GCF_000243295.1. Taxonomy (NCBI): domain Eukaryota; kingdom Metazoa; phylum Chordata; class Mammalia; order Sirenia; family Trichechidae; genus Trichechus; species Trichechus manatus. Next base: position 9,823,184 of record NW_004444046.1, on the reverse strand, counting down.
GTAAAGGCAGCCATAGGGCAGTGGTAGTTCAAGAGTAGAATTCTCGCCTTCCATGTGGGAGACCCAGGTTCAATTCCAGGCCAATGGACCTCAAGTGCAGGCACCACTCATTTGTTAGTGGAGGTCTGCATGTTGCTATGACATTGAGCAGGTTTCAGCAGAGTTCTGAAACTAAGGCAGACTAGAAAGAAAGGTCTGGCTATCTACTTCCCAAAAATCAGCCAATGAAAGCTCTATGGATCACAATGGTCCAGTTCTGTTGTGCTTGGAGGTTGTAATGAGTCAGGGCCAACCTGACATCACTTAACAGCAACAGAGGCAGCCATATGTACAAGGGACTATAAGACCACAGTGGAGAGAGTGAATGGCTCTAAGGTCGAGGGGATGAGACAGTTTATAAAGAAAGAATGTTATTTTAATGAAATCTTGCTGGATATATAGGCATCTGTCATTTAGTGAAGGGTGAAAGACTTTCCAGGCAGAGGGAACCATATACGTGCAAAGATAAAACCAGTTAAAAAATCAGTTGCCGCTGAGTCAATACTAGCTCATAGCAACCCTACATGTATCAGAGTAGAATTGTACTCCATAGAATTTTCAATAGCTGAATTTTCAGAAGTAGCTCACCAGGCCTTTCTTCTGAAGTACCTATGGGTAGACGTGAATCTCACATCAACCCTTTATGTGCAAAGAGCATAAAAGATTGTTTGAGGTGGGGACTAGGAGATTAGATCACAGAAAACAAAAACGGTTTATTCCAAGTCCGTATCTGATCTTACAAGGCCCACTTCCCTAAAATTGGGAAGAATGAGTAAATGATGAAAAGGGAAGGGTAAAGAAAAGGAAAATAATGTTTATTAAGTATTAGGTGCTAGGCAATGTACTACATGCTTGACATACTTTATCAGATTTAACCTCAAGACAACCATCCGAGGTAGGTAAAATCATCCTCATTTTAGAGAAGAGAAAATAAAGGCCAACCAAGCTGTCCAGAATTAGACAGTAATTAAGGTGATAAACTGGGATTTAAGTCCAGACTTTACTAATTCCAAAAACACATACGTAGGATAACGTAGTTTCCTTATATGTCACATTAATTTATCCTTATAACAATGAACTATTTTAGTATCACTTTATAGATACGGAAACGAAAATTCTGAAGGTAGTCATAGACATAGTAAGTGGATTGAGCAATTTATGAGGTGCAAGAGAAAGATAAGGTAGGTAGGAGTTCTAGCAAGGTTTAGAAGTGCTTAAAAGTGAGGGACTGAAATAGACACCAAACTAACAAAATCCTTTAATCACTCCACTATCCTTAACACTGTATTAGTGAACAATATTTTCTTGCTTTCCATGCTATTATCTTTATAGTAAAGGATGAGCTGTGCAAACAAAACATGTGTTGTGAAAAAGGCTAAAGGTTTTTTTTTCACTAGCTGCCCCCCAAAATATGTAAAGCAAAAAACGCGGCATGAGAAATAGAGCAATGTCTCTAAATAATCAGAGATATAGACTAGTATAATGGCAAGTCCTTTTTAATCAAACATTAATTTACAGGTTTTGTAACTATTTTGTCCTGAACACAATGTGATGGGCTTTTTTATCATAAAAATGCTTAGAGGAGTTCACATTGGATACATACTAAGGAAATGTCTAGATTACAATACAAACACATCAAGGTTCTATTACACAGTTTTCTGTTTGCTTTAAAATTGAATTCTTGTAACAATAATATGAAAAATCACACGATTAGATTTTTATATTTGATACTGAACAAATAAGAGAACAGCTGTCTTTTTTTTAATTGGATATATACTAGGCAGCAATGAAGTCAAGAGCAACTTTCTCCATTCAAGGGAAGAACTGGTGATGGTGAGTCACTTGAATCTCACCAATGTCACTGTCTCTGCTGGCAATAAACTAAAGCATGAGTACCAGCAGAATCCACAGCAACATCCCCAAACTTAGAATGACAGAGGTTAGAGAGAAATGGCAGCATATCATACTAACCTTAGTAAAAGTAAAAAAACAAGCCACCCTTTCTCTGTGTATATGCACAATTTCTGTTTTTTATTACTTTAAAAAAAGTCCAAGATTTAGTAACCATTAAAGTAAACTTAGCTTTTCATTCTGAGTGATATTAAGCATTCTGGGGGAAAAATTTACATCATTTTCAACTAGTGAGACAAAATAAACTATATTTGAGAAGATGAACATGCTCTTTCTCTTCCATGCCATTCCCATACACCAACTCAGAATTGGTAAAGCCAGTGATGAAAAATATATACATATGTATACTCTTTTTAACTTTGGAAAATTGATTTAAGGTGTATAATGAAGATGACAATGATCTAGAACTCATGTTTAAATATCACTACAATAACAACACATACAAGGAACATTCAGATAACAGAGTAAAGACTGAGAGGCAGAAATTCTTTGCTTTATTCTGATTGCCAAAAAAGTACGAGAAAGCGCTAACGGAAAAGTAGCTACTGCTATTACAGCAAAAAAATTTCAGTAGTTATCTCCAAACCTCCAAACGGACTTCAATGTATTGCTTGCACAGCTGAATACCAGACAGAACACTGCAATTTCATGCATTCAAAATTACAAACTTTCAAATAAGTGAAGATAAAAGTATCTAGTAAGCTAACCAAAACTAAGATATATGTAAATTGTATTTTTTTTAATTTGTAAACTTTATTTTTTAGACCAATTTTAGGTTTACAGAAAAAATGAGCAACAAGTACGGAGTTCCCATGTACATAAACAGAATTTCCCCTATTATTAACCTCTTGCCCTAGTGTGGTTGGTTTGTTACAACTGATGAACCAATATTGATACATTATTATTAACAGGAACATACAAGGCTGCTTGGGTACTTAGGACCTTCTACAAGATCCCTCCTTTTCAACCCCATTTCCTCTTTTAAGTTTCATCTGGGAACCACCTCAAAGGGGCAATTCCAGCATACATATAAAGATTACTCATAGAGACGACTAAGACCACATATCAACTGGTTCCTATCTTCTGGCATATGCATGTCCATCCTTCCAAACAAAGGTTCCTGAAGATGACTTGAGACTCGGTCCTGCACAACCTTACTTCACAGATGATTAAAATTCTATTTTACCTGCTATAACTATTTTAACTATTTAAACTCTCCCAAGTGCTAATTATAATATTTCATTTTTCACTTTCACAGCCTAAAATAGGTGAATAACATTTTTAGTAGATTAAATAACTATAATTCCTTTAGTTTTTCTTTTGGAGTGTGCTTGAAAAAGGATCTTCAGAGAGATGGAATAGTTCAGTATCTTGGGTGTGGTGGTGATTATACAAATCTATAGATGATAAAATAACACAGAACTACACACACCGAGACACAACATCACTAATAATTTCCTGGTTTTGATATTGTACTGTAGTTATGTAAGTAACCAATGGGGGAAACAGGGTGAAGGGTACACACGACCTCTCCATACTATCTTTCCAAATTCCTGTGGATGTATAAAACTAAAACCAAACCTGTTGCCACAGAGTCGATTCCAATTCACAGCAACCCTATAGGACAGAGTAGAACTGCCCCACAGGGTTTCCAAGGAATGGCTGATGGATTCAAACTACTGACCTTCGGGTCAGCAGCCAAACTCTTAACCACTGTGCCACCAGGGCTCCATGGATGTGTAACTATTCAAAACAAAACATTATTCACACAAGTCTAAGAGATCAGTATGGGTAAATATCAGGAAAGCAAGTAACCCAAAGCAGTTAGCTAACAGTGATAATCTGAATATTTGATGAAAATAATAAACTTAAAACAAAAAAACAAACCTTTGCTGTTGAGTCAATTACAATGCATAGCGACCCTATAGTAAATTCAATGAGACTATAATGATGTCAATATTACAACCAAACTACCTATCTGTATGTCTATATCTATTTCTGGAGGTCTGAAAATACAGTTTATGAAGATCTACTATAAGCAAAAAGTTGAAGTCTTAAATATTATTTTTAAAACCATGTAATTTTGTAGTGGATGTTATACTAATGTTCATTTTTTAAATATTTAATGTATCAGTTAAATTACTTAACTATTTTCTCCAAAAAATATTTAGCAAATTTGACATTCCAAGAAGACGGCCAGGTTTACCTGTCACTTGGAATCCTCCAACAAAGCTCAGAATCAGGGGCAGATTACCCTGTAAGCAAGGTAAACACGACAGGCTTACTTAATGCTTACTTCCTTACTTATTAATGGTGTTGAAAAACCCATGCGAAAACTGGTCACTACAGATTAGTAAGTACGCACAAGTAAGCCCGTGCTTACCTTGTTTACTGGGTCATCCACCTGTCAAGGATTCTAAATCTGAAAAGAGGCTTTGATTCTGTAGGAAGGTGCTAGGGTTGGAAGGGAGACAGATGCCAGCCAGACCTAGAAGCAGAATCTCTGATGTGGTGAAAACATGTGAAATTGTTCACTAAAGATGATCTGGTAAGCATGCTGCTTACCTTGCCTATTGGATAATCCACCCCTGCTCAGAATAACCCAGTCGGAGAAGCACCATCTTATTTTCCAGCTAGCTCCAAGGTAGTAACTCACCTGTTCTGAGAGGGAGGAGCCCTGGTGGCACAGTGGTTAAAGTGCTCGGCTGCTAACCAAAAGGTCGGCAGTTTGAACCCACCAGGTGCTCCTCGAGAGAAAGATGTGGAAGTCTGCTTCCATCAAGATTTACATGTGGTCGCTATGAGTCGGAATCCAACTTGATGGCAGTAGGTTTGATTCTGAGAGAGCACTAGTCCTTTGGTGACGAGGCTGTCTTTGGAAAAATTCCCAGAAGATGGATGACTGCTAGTGCTGTATCATTCAAACTAAGACTTACTAGAAAAGGGCTTGTCCTAGGAACCATGAACCTACTGCAGACAACTTCCCTGAGAAACATCACTCACACAGTGTCCCATTCTAACAGGAACCAGTAGTCTTGAGGAAATTTCACAAACATATATATGCAAGAGTAAGCTTCCTTCATAATTAGCAGCCATTTTGCTTAAAAATACCTGGTTCTTATTCTTAATGTTTTCTGGGACTCTAGCAAAATTAAATTTAGAGAAAAGGTCCAAGACCATAAGGCTTCATAAGTTTGACCCAGTCAGGTTCACATCTCATCATCTGAGGTCAGAAAAGGATGCTTTTATCACCTGAATGTGATTAAAAATTTCAAACTGACTTCTATGACCAGCATTTCAAAACAGTGTTACAGTTCCCCCAGAAGGTGTTTACCTTGGTTTGGGCACACTGAACGTTCTGAAGCCTAGCAGGGAATATGTTTCCAGTTTGGTTCAAAAAACATGAATTGTCCCCCTGGAGCTATCTAGAATATAAAGTGCTCCTTAGAACCAAGAGATGCCTCAAAAAATTATCAAATCACTGAGTAGGGCATTAAATTAGAAAAAGAAAAAAAAAACCATTATTTACAGATGTAGTATGGTTTAAGTGTTTCTATTGTGTGCTTTTCCCCAGTTTCAATGAGTAAACAGATTAACAACAGTCAAAGTCGGGGGGCACTTGTCCCCAGGTGCAAGTCCAAGGTGACACCAGATGAAGCACAGAATGACATTCTGAGGCCCACAAATAAAGGTGCCTGACTGAGGAAGCTGGACAAGAGAGGGGAAGGGGTTTCTGCTGATGCATCCCTGCTATCAAACGTCTATTCATCTTAAAATTGGGAGGAGGGGGCCTGCAACTTAGAGATTGCCCCTGGGCACTCGTTACCCTCCCTATGCCCTTGTCCAAACATTTAACTCATTGTTGATACTGATTCATGGAGATCTCATGCGTATCAGAATAGAACTGTTCTCCACAGGGTTTTCAATGACTGATTTCTTTTTGGAAGTAGACACCAGGCCTTTCTTCCAAGGCGCCTCTAGATGGATTCAAACCTCCAATCTTTAGGTTAGCAGTCTAGCATGTTACCCATTTGCACCATCCAGGGATTCCAAAATACATTTAGGAATGCATTATTTGATATTACACCAGTGAAAATTGTACTCACTGCACAGGAGGAAGACAGCACAGCCTACGCAGTTACAAATTTAGCAATAGATAAGGCTGAACCAATATAATAGATCAAGTACTAAAACTGTAGAAGTTTAGGAATAATTTTACATGCTTGAGTTGTAAAAAAGCAAAATGTCTTCTATAATATAGAAAACATTCATACCTGGTATTATATATAAAACAAAAATAAGTAAAAAAGTATGAAATATTCGTTTTCGGTTCTTAAAGAGTTTCATAGCACTTCTAAAGTTTTCATGACTGAATACCTAAAATTTAACATACCTGTAATATATCCTAATCAAACCACACTTTGCTAACTAATATAGAGAGCATAAATTTCTATTATGGTTAAAACATAACATTTTTAAAAAAATGAAACCACATTCAATAACAAGTAGTTAGGGAAAAATCATACTGAGCTCAAAATACTGTTTTTATGCAAGATAAATCAGCTTTCTTATCCGAACTGCTCAGAACAAAATGTCAAAACAATTAAATTACAATTTTTGTCTGACATCAATATCCCATGCCAACAGTGCAAAACAGACAATGCTGGTTTCAGGTGCACTGTTTGCTTTTAACTGGCAAATAAATTGAGCAATGAATCAAATTTTTGCTAAAGAAAACATGAGACACACTGCCAGATCACAGAGGTCAAGGAATTCATCAAGACTCATACAACTTTGTTTCTAGTGCAGCAGAAAAAAAAAAAAAAAACTATTCCGATACAAATACAAAAACACACAAACGTGACGACAGATATTTAACTGCCTATACACCAAATATGGCTATAAAGAGACTCTAATCTACATATAAAAATAAGTCACGTTAATTTTATAGCTATATGTGCATTCTTACATTTGTTTTACATGTATATTTGTGTTATGTATGTACAGAGAGGAATAAAAGCTTGTTTTTGCCGTAACAAAGCTAGTTCTGCCACGTTGCCATCTCATCTGTTTCTTTGACCATGCCATGAAAAAGAATATACAAAGTATTTTTGAGATGTGGGAAACCTTAAAAATGACCGTGAGCTACTTCCTCACTTTTCAGAAAGAAATGAGAAGGCCAGAGAAGACAGGAGCACAAAAGTTGGTTAGGGACAAAACTGGGACTAGAATTCTGGGCCCCTAACTCTTAATCCTTCACACCAATCATATCATATACTAAAAGGTACCCAAACCAAACCCATTGCCATTGAGTCAACTTCGACTAATAGCGACCATATAGGACAGATAAGAACTGCTCCCTAGGGTTTTCAAGGCTGTAATCTTCATGGGAGCAGAATGCCACATCTTTCTCCCTCAGAGGGGCTGGTGGGTTTAAATCGCGGAACTTTTGGTTAGCAGCTGAACACTTTAACCGCTGTGCCATCAGGCTCCTTAAAGAGGTAGATTCCGTAAAAACAGGAAGGTTAAAAGAAAAAAACAACTGGAAGATATGCCAGTAGAAATAATAGTAGGTTCCTATTGTTACATCATTTTATATTTATTTACTTTTTAGGTAAAATGTTCAGCTTTCAAAAATCCATTAAGGCTTCATGGAAAAAATAATGCTGTACTAGAATTTCCTACCCAGGCATATTTGGATTTTATATACCATTCAACTATAATGTACATTGAGGATTGGTCAGCATCTTAAAACCTTGACATCTACAGTCAAAAACAGGACCTTACTCAATAAGTGCAAAATACAGATTTATGAATTAATGCCCGTTTTCTCATTGGCTACAATTCTTTCGATATATTTTTTCTTTGTATCTAAAAATAATGTAGAAATATGGTTTAGGATGCAGATGTTGAAACTAGACTGCTTGGCTCCCCAACTTACTAATTATACAACTTTGGGCAACTTACTGAAACTATCTTTTACCTAAGGTTTTTTTTTTTTCATTTATAAAAATAATAATACCTAAATCATAAGGTTTTCATGAGGACTAAAAAAGGTATTACATATAAAACAAAAGAATAGTGCTGGCTCTTAGTAAATGCTAAAAAAAAATTAGTTATTATTATTACTATTAATTTTTAGTCAACTAAGTCTACTAATTTATGGATTAAATAACTATTGAAGCTGAAGGAATCTCAGAAATCATGTGGGACATGGGTTGGCAAACATTTTATAAAGGGTCACATACAGTGAAAAACCTGAGCGCCAGAATTCCACAGGACTGCTTTGTTTTTCTGGGTCTCGCAAGTTTTTCGCCTTTGACAGGGTACGGTTTTACCATTTTCTTTCCTTTTAGTTGAAAATATTTGAGTTTTCTTTCTCTGACAGGTTTCTGCCTTACACAGGTTCCGGCCTTCATAAATATTCCAGGCTTCCCAGGCCATACAGTCTCTGTCGCAGCTACTCAACTCTGCAGTTACAGCACAAATGCAGCCACAAACAATACATAAACTGATGGATATACTTGTGTTCCAATAAGACTTTATTTATAAAAACAGGTGGCAGGCCAGATTTGGCCTGAGGGCCATAGTTTACAGTCTTCTGATGTAGAGTAACAACCACACTCTACAGAGAATGAAACTGAAGAACAGAGAGATGGAGTGGCAGAATGTTACCCAGCAAGCCACTGACAGATACAGCAACTAGAGCCAAGAATTCTATAATTCAGTACAATGTTCTTTCCATCTCTTCATATAGGAGAGGCTCCATGAAACCTTGTGATGTCTGATCTACCCACACCATATCTGCCCTCCCACAACATACGAGATCAGCAGAAAAGTGAGGATTTTGAAGGGTAATAAGTACATAACGGGGTTCATTATAACATTTTCTCTACTTTTGAGTGTCTGATACCTTCCATAATAAAAAGTTTAAAAAAAAAAAAAATCAAAGCACTCAGTACACTTCATAAGGCTTGTATCAACTCCATCTGAATATCTGTGTATATTCTTTTCTGCTGTCTATACTAGAAATGGGAGCGCTAGTGGCACAGTAGTTAAAGAGCTCAGCTGCTACACAAAAGGTCGCCAGTCGAATCCACCAGCCACTCCCTGGAAACTCTACAGGGTAGTTCTACTCTGTCCTATAGGGTCGCTATGAGTTGGAATCAACTCGATGGCAGTGGGCTTTGGTTTTTGGGTTTTATACTAGAAATGGCCATTTCAGGGCTGGAATCATATCATCTGCATTATGGTATCACTAACCCCTGCTGCCAAGACTTCATATAGAACCCTGTTCATAAATAAGAATTCAATATAAATGATTCCAAATAACTGAAGGGAAGACATCTCCAACGTATCGTTTCCAACTCAACTCTATCTTGTCAAGTTTCTCAATATCCAAAAGCAATGTTGTCAAATTGCTAGCTTTTCCTATCGCCTATCTGTTGCCAATTCAGTCTCTGTATCATTTTCAAAATCCAACCTGAAATCTAATCCTAGCTGACCGTCTCTTCCTGCATCTAAAACTGCTTCTTCAGAAATTAGATTCACCACTAATAACACTATTCTCCATTACATCACACATAGTACTTAAAAAGTCAAGGGTCTCTTTGATGAAGATGGTAACATTCTGAGAACTTCTGCTATTGTTAGGTGCCATCAAGTCAGTTATGGCTCACAGCAATCCTATGTACAATAAAAGAAAACACTGCCCCGTCCTGTGTCATCCTCACAATTGTTATGCTTGAGCCCACTATTGCAGCCACTGTGTCAATCCATCTCATCCAGGGTCTTCCTCTTTTTTGCTGATGTTCTGTCTTACCAACCATGATGTCCTGCTCCAGGGACTGGTCTCTCTTGATAACATGTCCAAAGAATGAGGAGCGTGCTTCCAAAACAGACTTGTTCATTCTTCTGGCAGTCCATGATACATTCAATATTCTTCCCAACACCATAATTCAAAGGCATCAATTCTTCGATTTCCATTATTCACTGTCCAGCTTTCACATGCATATGAGGTAATTGAAAAATAATGACTTGGGTCAAGTGCACCTCAGTCCTCAAAGAGACATCTTTGCTTTTCAACACTTTAAAGAGGTCTTTTGCAGCAGATGTGCCCAATGCAATACAGTGTTTGATTTCCTGACTGCTGATTCCATAGGCATTGATTGTGGATCCAAGTAAAGTGAAATCCTTGAAAACGTCATGATGTTGCTTATTGGTCCAGGTGTAAGGATTTTTGTTTTATGTTGAGGTGTAATCCTTACTGAAGGCTGTAGTCTTTGATCTTCATCAGTAAGTGCTTCAGATCTGCTTCACTTTTAGCAAACAAGATTGCGTCCCCTGCACGTTGTTAATGAGTCTTTCTTCATTACTGATGACCCGTTCTTCATACATTCCAGCTTCTCAAATTATTTGCTCAGCGTACACACTGAATAAGTATGGTGAAAGGATACAACCCTCACACACACCTTTCCTGATTTTAAACCACGCAGTATCCCATTGTTTTGTTGGAATGATGGCCTCTTGGTGTATGTACAGGTTCCTCATGATCACAATTAAGTGTTCTGGAATTCCCATCTTCCCAATGTTATCCATAATTTGTTATGATTCACACAGTCAAATGCCTTTACAGAGTAAATAAAACACAGATAGACATCTTTCTGATATTCTCTGCTTTCAGCCAAGATCCATCTGACATCAGCAATGATATCCCTCATTCCACGTCCTCTTCTGAATCCAGCTTGATTTTCTGGCAGCTCCCTGCTTATGGACTGCTGCAATCGCTTTTGAATGATCTTCAGAAAAATTTTACTTGTGTATGATATTAATTCTGCTGGACCACATTTCTTTGGAATGGGCACAAATATGGATCTCTTCCACTCAGTTCGCCAGGTAGCTGTCTTCCAAATTTCTTGACACAGATGAGTGAGCACTTCCAGTGCTGCATTGTTTGTTGAAATATCTCAATTGTTATTCCTTCAATTCCTGGAGCCTTGTTTTTCGCCAATGCCTCAGTGCAGTTTGGACTTCTTCTTTCAATACCATTAGTTCTTGATCATATGCTACCTCCTGAAATGGTTCAACACTGACCAATTCTTTTTGTTACAGTGACTCTGTGTATTCCTTCCATCCTCTTTTGATGCTGTGTCGTTCAACTCGAGGCTTGAAGTTTTTCTTAACTTCTTTCAGCTTGAGAAATGCTGAGCATGTTCTTCTCTTTCGCTTTTCTAACTTCAGGTCTTTGCACATTTCATTATAACACTTTACTCTGTCTTCTTGAGCAGGCCTTTGAAATCTTCTGTTAAGCTCTTTTACTTCATCATTTCTTCCATTCACTTTAGCTACTCTACGTTCAAAAGCGAGTTTCAGAGTCTCTTCTGGCATCCATTTCGGTCTTTTCTTTCTTTCCTGTCTTTTCAATGACTTTTTGCTTTCTTCACATATGAAGAAACTTAGAACTTTACTGTAGTTATTCCACTGCACTGGAGGTGAGAGTCAATGTCCTTACCCTGTCCTCATATCCTTTCCCAGATCTCACTGTATGATCTGGCTTCCCTTATTTTCTCCTTCTCCTCTAGCTAACTTTTATCTTATAATCTCAGCTTTCTTTCCAAGTATTTTCCCAAGCAGAGCTCAAGGTAAAAATTCCCTCTCGTTTCCTCAGCAAAACACGAATTTCCTTGCTTAAGCAATTCTCGGGCTCTCAAAATATTCTTTCATCAAGTATCCTTAACCAAATGGGGAAAAAATGATAACAATTGCTACAAATTTTTCATACTCCATGGTCGTCTGCTACTCACAATACAAGGGAAAAAGAAAAAAAAAAAACAAGGGATCCAAAATGTCCATATACCCCGCCTACATCTGTGTCCATGCACTCTTCTTTCTCTCATTAATACAAATGGCCATAACCTTAGCAACAGACAACCTCTCTTCCCTCGTACACTAGATCCTATCCTCTCCTATCTACTCAAGAACATTGCTCCTCTCTCCTACATCACCGATTTTTCCATCTCTATTGGCTCTTTCTCTTTAGTATTGGAACGTAGCATTGTTTTACACATCTTTAAACCTCTTTTCACATCACATGGCCCTCCAATTAATGCTGTCTCTGACTTTCCTTTTTCAATGGAACTCTTCAAGAGTTATATACCATCACCCTCTTCCATTTCTCCTACTCTGTCAAACCCATTCCAAACAAGCTTTCATCCCCACAATTCCATGAATACTACTATCATCAAAATGATCAATAACCTCTTTTGTTAAATCAATTCTGAATCCTCATATTTAAAGCAACTGACCAGACCCTATTTCTTGAAACACTTGCTTCATTGGGCTTCCAGGATTCCACACTCTCCTGCTTTACGTCTTAACACACAGCTCTTTTTCAGACTCCTTTACTGGTTCTTTTTTGTCTCTTAATGTTGGATTGCCCCAAAGCTCAGCTCTTGATTGTCCTCAATTTTCTATCCCTACACTTTGTTGACAAATTTATCTTACCTTTTGCTTCCAGTACCAGTTATATGCTGAAGATTTCTAAATGTATAGGTAACCAACTGCCTGGTTGACACTGCCACTTGGGTTATCTAAAATGCACTTAACACTTCTTGTTGTGTGCTATCAAGTTGATTCCAACTCATAGTAACCCTATAGGACAGAGCAGAATACCCCCATACGGTTTCCCAGGCCTACACTGTAATCTTTACTGGAGCAGATTGTCAGATCTTTTCTCCCATGGACCGGCTGCTGGGTTTAAACCACTGACCTTTCGGTTACCAGCTGAGCACTTAATCATTGTGCCACCAGGGCTCCTTAACTCTTAATCCCCCCCAACAATGAAGTGTTGATTCCTTTTGTTCCCATACTCCATATGCTTTTGTTCTTATACCTCATATCCAATCTGTCAGCAAATCCCGTGGGTCTTTAACCTCAAAATATATCCAGAATATATCTGACCATTTTCACCACCTCTAGTGCTACTATTTTGGTCTAAGCCAACATTATCTGTGGCACGGATTATCAGAATAGCCTAACTGGTGTCCCTACTTCTGTGTTTGCTTTCTTTCTGTATGTCTTCAACACAGTAGCCAGGATACTTGTCTTGAACAATTGTGTTAGATCATGTCATTCTTCTCATTGAAACACCCCAATGGCTTCCCATCTCCCTTCAAGTAAAAACCAGTCATTACAGTAGCTTACTAGTACTATCTGGTTCCTATCACCTTTAAGACCACATATTCTACTTCTCCCTCCTCCACCACAGGACAGCACACTGACTTCCTTGTTGACCCGTGAATATATAAATATGTAGGGTCTTTGCACTTGAAATTCTTCGTGCATAGAAAGCTCTTTCCCCAAATATCACGACTGACTCCCTCCCTTCTTTCAATTCTACTCAAATGTCACCTTCTCTTATCATCCTATTTAAACTGCTAAAAACACACTTTCTTGCTTTATGTTTTTCTCTAGCACTTATTACAGTATCGACTTATATTTTTATTATATATACTATTTCCCTTCATTAGAATGTATATTCCCAGAAGGCAAAGATTTGTTCTCTGCTTTATTTCAGTGCCTGTAACAGTGCTTGGCACATTGTAAGCATTCAATAAATGTTTGCTAACTAGGTGAATTAGAAGTACTGTGCTGTTCATTTGAATCTGATAATGCTTTATGTAAGCAATAATTTGCATGATTTTACTCTTGTTGATTCTAGATAATGAAGGTTCTGAGCTGAATCTATATTTTTTTGTATGGCATTAGGACTGTATTAGGTCATCCTTATGGAAATGAAGAGATACTTTTGTATTTCCCAGAGTCGTACAATCTGGGATCACTGCTGACTGTAAAGGAGAAAAATCTATGAAGCTGAAGGGAGAAGTATTAACTTCCCCTTCCATTAAGCATTCTTGGGGGGAGGAGGAGAAGAGAAAAATCCTACTCAAACATCAAAGGCCAGTTTAAACCCAACCCTTTCCTTAATCCTTTCCTCCCCATTCTCCCAGAGCGCTTTGTATCACTCTCCCAGTGTTCACCATGGTCCCTTCTGCTGGATATGGAGTCTCTGGAGGTCAGGAATTGAAACTCTTTTCTCAACCTGTCACCAGGGAGCACAGGATCTATTTCACAGTTGATATTCAAGGCAATCTTACTGGATTGAATTGAACGGAATGAATACTACAGGAACCTTGGACATAACTATTTATGTCTGCAAAGATGCAGTCCATCAACAAGCAACACCATCTTGTAGGTTTCTAAAGTGGTTTCAAACAAACTAATGCCTTCTGTTCTGCAAGGCTAATTGCAGGAGTGGAGGATATGGTCCAGTAACTTAGTTCAGAGTAGACTAATCCATTACTCCACTCCTCCAGATGCAAGCCCTAGTGAAGAGACTAACTGCTAAAAACCACAGAAGAGAAATATAAAGAATACGGTATCTGTAATTTGTTTTTCTAAAACTGCGGGACCAAAAAAAAAAAAAAAAAAATCCGCTGCCGTCGAGTCGATTCCCACACCGCAAAAGATGAGATACTCAATAAATAGGAAAAATGGAAAGAGAAAAACATCAACAAGAAAGAATGTGGGGGAAAAACGAAGAAAAAAGAAAAGCTAGAGAACGAAGAGCTGGTCGGCAACAATGAAACCGTAGTAGTACGCCAGGCACGAGGGCAGAAACCAGCGCAGGCGCTAATGAATAGGCTGCTCTTTCAACAGCCTTCCATAAACTTGAGAAAGCCATCCTGCACGTCCTGTGGAGCCGCGGTCCACACGCGGGGCGTCATTTTCGGATAGCCGGCCCTACAGCAGGATCCGCTGCGCCGCTCACGTTCACCTGCCGGAGTCCCGCTAGGTGCCCCGTCGGCTATCCGGGCGGCGGCGGCGGCGGGTGGGCGTGTGTGCGTGCGTGGATGTGTCCGAAGTGGGCACTCGGGAGCTGCTGGGTTCCGTTCTTACACGCTCGGCTTTGAGACATGGGGAAAGGGGGTTCGACGCGGGGGCGCCGGGCTCCTTTGCTCACCGTGTGCCCGGGGTGGCCGAAGCCAAGTGTTCCGCGCACCGCCCCTCGGGGCCACCCGCCCGGCCGCCGCCCGCGCGCCCTCGGCCCCGGTTACTTCACGCCGGGCCAGCGGCGTCCCGGGCGGGGTAGGGTGCGGTCAGCGCCGCAGCCGCGCCAGCCAGGGCGGGAGGGAGGAGGGAGGAGCCCGGGACGCCTCGGCCAAGGCCGCGTCGCCTCAGAGCGCCGAGCTGCTGTTAGCAAAACTTTGAAAACTGAAAGACTCCGATTACCTGAGCGGCACGGGTGCGGGCTCGTCTGCGGTACGGCTGCCGGGCGCGGGCTGGGTTTGCAGCAGCCGTAAAGCGGGAGGAGCGGCGCGAACCCTCGCCCCCGCGGCGGCCGGGGCGCCTTCGCCGCGAGCGTCAGCTGCTTGGCTGAGAGCGGGCTGGGCTGAGTCATAATAAAAGACACGTTGCCGAGCAAAGTGGGGAGAGGGGCCTCGGGAGCCGTGTTAAAAGACCGCAGGCTCAAAAATAGGGAAAGGGCTTTCTTTAAAATGGGCAGAAGTATAAACTTGCCCCATGGTGGGGGGAGGTATAATTTTTTTATAATGTGTATGTATTTTACAAATGTTCTTTGTATGTAATAAAACGTGTAAATGACTTTTTTCTTTTTTTTTTTTTTTAAGTCCCTGGCCTCTAGTCCAGATTGCTGGGTATAAACCTCAGTGTGGTCATTTCCAGCCCGGGACATTATGCTAGTTACTTGAATTCTGTGCTTTTGTTTCTCAACTGTAGAATAGGACAATAGAGGTACTTATCTCAAGGAGCCCTGGTAGCGCAATGGTTAAGCGCTGGGCTGCTGACCAAAAGGTTGGCTGTTCCAAACCACCCGGCCACTCCACAGGAGGAAAGACCTGGCATCTGCTCCTGTGAAGATTACAGTCTAGAAAGCTCTGTGGGGCAATTCTACTCTGTCACATGGGGTCACTACCAGTTGGAAATCCACTCTACTGGCACTTAACAACAACCTCAAAAGAGTGAGTGCAGGGCAGGGTGCTTGGCATCTACCTGGCAGTTAGAACGCGCTAAACGCTAATTATTTAAAAATAAACGGGGTGGGCAGTGAATAGAAGCCTTGATGAACTGTGTAAAAAGGGAAAAGACAAACAAAGAAACGAATCCTTTTATTCCCAGGTGGGGTAGTAAATTAAACTACTGCCCCAATGGAAGAGAAGAAACTGGAGCCTCCGAGGAACAAATGAGGCCAAGAGCTGTAGCTGAAGTGGGGGAAGGTGGGTGGGGAGACAGAAGAATAATAAAACTAGGTTCAGTGGCCAGAATCCTGAAGCATGAGGTTTTTGCGGAGGGGGGTGAGGGGGATGTTTACTCACTATTTGGAAATTCATGACAAACTTCATCCTCTGAGGATTTTTTTTTAATGTATAAACAGATAAGTGTCTAAAAATGAGGCCCAAATGAAGAGCCTTTGCTCCAATGAATGAGAATTGGCAGTTACGCAAAATGAGGAAATTCTTCTCTGAGCTGCATCTTGAGCCGTTGAGTCATCAAACCCATAACAAAAATCAGTGGGCCGGATTCCTGAAAGGCATGCCAGATGGATGCATTCTGGTTAGCTTTAATAACTGTGTGATGTTCCCTTCTGTACTTCTGTCAATTTTAGAAAAAAAAGCCTGAATAGAGATTATCAGAGTGAACTTGAAAATAAAAGTCAAACTCATTACTTATAATATATGAGTATCCACCCACCGTGAGCTTACAGTTAAAGATTCCAAAAACAAGTAACCATTTCTTCTGCTTTTATTCGGCCTTTCCTTTGTTTCTACGTTTATTGTGTTTCTTTTTTATTACTTTTCATTATATTGTTTTTACACATTGGAACTGTCTAGGGGAAAGGTGGTTTGAATTAATACTAAGGAATGGAAGGAATTTTAGCCAGGCCTCTTAAATAGGGTAATACTTTTGAAAGAAAGGTTTTCAGCTGAAGTTTTAATGAGAGGGAGGGTGAGTTGGCAGATGTGAAATCAGAAGTTGTTTTAGAGAAACTGGAAAACAAAGAATAAGACTGAAGTGAAAAAGAATGGCATAGAAATCAGAAACAGTTCTGTTCCCTAATTACTGTAAAAACCAAAGACTAAAGTTTTCTCTATCAGAGAGTAAAGAAAAAATGAGTGCCTCCCTCTATCACCAGCCTTTCAAATAGAAATGAGAATGTAAATGAGAGAGGGAAAAACAGAAGGGGGGAAAAAAAAAAACCTATGGGATTTTTATAATCATTTACAGTTCCCTTGGAGGTCTCCTGCAGGGTAAAAGACTTAAGAGGTGCCTCTTTCAACACCTTTTGAGGGAATCATTTTGTGCAAAAGCAAATACCTTAAGGAAGGTAAGAATTCACTCCCTTTGTTTCAATATTGCTAAACTTTCAGGTGAGGCAAACAGATTATCATTAAACCATTATTAATGTGAAACAATGAGATAAAATCTTAAATGGTGGGAAGCCCTTAACTGAAATGCTACAAGAAAACAAAACCAAAGCTGAAAATACAAACAGAGATTATGAAGCTTTTCTAAAGGGAACCTTTGAACTTTTGGCTGTAAAATAAATGCTTGTCTCTTGCTTTACACAAATAGGCAATACAAACTAAATCTGGGAACCAAGATTTGGTCAAATCAGATAAAAAGCTTACCCTGCCTGAAATGTTTTGATCTGGGAAGATAATTCCATTCATCTCAGATGGAGACAGAAACTCACCACCTGACTTTGCGTGCCCATGAACACCTCAGTCACCGGAATCCAACTGAATGCATTTTTCAATTGGCCTCTTAGCATTCTGTATACTTAACCTTGATTCATGGGCTTTTCTTAAAGCATGTTGTTAATTTATCCAAACGTAGATTTTTACTAATAAGTGTTTGTCTTTAAAGCTCTTAAATGCATCATTAATTAGTGTTAATAATTTAATGCATAGCATAATCAAGGTGTTTTATAGATAATCAAGGTGTTTTATAGATAGAACGTAATGGTTATAATTAAATTATACCATTTTGATGGCATTTAAGTCCCTTTACACCGTTGATTTTAACCTTAGTGTACTAACAGGTTTTTCATTTAAGATTTTATGTAAGATTATATTGGAAAGGATTGTTTGGATTTCCAAAGACCATATTGTTCTTTCTAATTTAAAACCTTGGCGTACTAAGACTTTCATGGCACATTCCAAACACTTTCTTACAACATTCCCACCCACTCCAAATCCAGTGCCTTCAAGTCAATTCAAACTCATAGTGACCCTATAGGGCAAAGTAGAACTGAGACAGATAGGGTTAACTGAGCTTGTGGAATAAAAAGAGCTGTTAAAAGATTACCACCTGGAAGTTGGGTAAACAGGAACCACATCCTGTCAACATAAAATAAGGTTAGAAGAACCTGGGAATTACTACTTCCTCCTTAGTGTTTTTTTTTTTTTTTAGTCCCTTCCCACTCCTTACAGGCTCCGCATGCACAGAAGAACAAAATGTGACCGCTGTTTGATCTCCCTTGGCCCACCAAAGGGGGCAAAGTAGTACAGAAGATCAGTGCACCTGCGCCATATCCCATATCCCATAATAAGTGATGCCAAGAGCTGCCGAGGGGACTCGGTCTTGAATATCAGCCGGTTCCATCTTGGATTCCAGATGCACGTGCAAACTAATTAGTATGCACTACCATTCCAAGTAGTTCCCACCCCTTTGAAGAAACCCACTGAATATTCATTGCTCTACTGTCCCCACGGAACCCATATAAGCCCTAGCCTTGCTTCCCCTTGCAAGTCAGTCTTTTGGAGAGGCATGAGCCCCAACTGACTCCTTTTACTTGTCACAAGTAAAATAAAACTGTTAGAGGTGAACCCAAAAATTATCTCCTCTGTGTGTTTTTACGAGAGAAAGACAAGGACCCATTGAGTCCAGAAGGCCTCTGTTCCCTCAGCAGTAACAGAACTGCCCCATAGGGTTTGTTGTTTTTGTTAGGTGCTCTTGAGTCAGCTCCAATTCAAAGTGACCCTATGTACAACAGAACGAAACACTGCCTGGTCCTCTGTTGCAACAAAGGGCTTAAGCATAACAATAATTGTGAGTATGGCACAAGACTGGGCCATAGGGTTTACAAGGCTGTAAATCTTTACTGAAGCAGACTGCCACATCTTTCTTCCGCGAAGTGGCTCGTGCTTTTGAACTGCGACCTTTTGGTTCATAGCTGAATGCTTTAACCACTGCTCCACCAGGGCTCCCTTCTTACAACATTAACCTGTTACCATCAAGTCGATTCCAACTCATAGCGAGCCTACAGGACAGAGTAGAACCGTCCCATAAGATTTCCAAGGAGCAGATTGGTGAGTTCGAACTGCCGATCTTTTGGTTAGCAGCCAAGCTCTTAACCACTGTGCCACCAGGGCTCCTCTACAATATTACCTATTGCTAAATCACTATGTAACAGAAGCAATAGTTAAATAGCCAGCCAACCCCAGCAAACTTATATTTCTGCAAACTAATTTCAGGACTGCTGCTAAAAACTATAACAAAGCTAGTTAATCCAGCTCATTAAAGGAGGACAACCTTAGATACAGAACCTTTTTCTTCTCTGTCACATACATACATACATATATGTATATAGAATCAATCTGTCATAGATATTTTAAAATATTTAAAACTTCCAATTTACAGCACGCTGACCTTTTTAGACATTTGCTCACCTCACAGTTTTGATTTTAGGACAATGTTACGCCTAGAAATTCTCAGATAATTTAAATAAAATTTTTATTGAAAAAATAAACAACTGTAGGAAATAAACATTCTAGACCTTTCTGATTGGAGTGTAAATTTGTACAACCCCCATGTGGAGAGCAATTTGGTAACAATCAAAATTGCAAACATCAAAATTATATTCCTCCTGAAACCAACCAATTACTTCTGGGAATTGGTTCTACAGAAATAAAGCATGTAAAACATTATACTACTAAAAAATTGGAAATAACCTAAAAGTCCATCCATAGGAAGCTAGTTAAATAAATTATAGCACATGCATGCAATGGAATGCTATGCAACGGTAGGAGGAAGTAAAAAGAAATAGAATGAGGAACTTCTCTGTAAACAATTTTGGGAAGTACAACAAGATATATTAAATAAAAACAAAGCAATGTGCAGAACAAAGTGTATAATATAGCACTTTTGTCTGTATAAAAGGAGGGGATTTTTTTATATTTACTTTTACATGCACAAAGAAATTCTGGAAGGAAACATAACAAGCCAACTGCAATTGTTACTCATGTAAAGAGAAGATCAAGTATACTGATTGGATTGTGGGAGGGATACAAAGGAGAATTTTCATTGCATATCTTTCAATTTGTTTTTGGGTTTTTTTTTTTTTTTTGGACAAGATAAATATATATTTGAAAAGTTTGTTGTTTTTTAGAAAGAAAACATAGCAAAAATTATCTGTAAGGTATAGAGAGATGAAGATGGAAAAATTATTGTGTAAGTGAATAATCTACCTCTCGCAACTCCAAAAGTACTGAAGGTTACTATTAAAAACTCCTGCTAAGTAATTAATCCATGGAGCCTATCTAAATTTTTTAGTGTAAAGATATATAATAAGCGAATATTTGAAAATATCAGTTGAACCTTCACACATAGATTCATTTTTATATATCTCTAATGCTATTAAAGCTCCAAAAAATATAGAATTTTCTACATAAAACACTGCATTTTATCCTAATAAATTTTCCAAAGTTTCTACAATTCGCTATTACTGCAAACACTGTATAGTAGCAAGTGTCAATATTTTGAACTCTATAATGACTAAGAAAATAATTCTTGTATTAAATCTATATTTGAATCACAGACTCTAACTGTTAACTATATAAAGCTCTCACACTACTTCCAATGCTTTTTGGGAAATTAATGACCTCAATGTGAGGCATGCCATGAAAAAACAAATGTGAATAACTGTGCTTGCAGACTTTTGAGTTTTTGGAGAAATGTATTTATGTAAAGAAGCATACTTTGCTAAGAAAGTGGTATCTAGAAGGTGTAGACAATGTGTGCATGACTTTTTAAAAATTAAGCAGAGTGGCAGAAATTGTTAGTCTCACTAATATCTGTGTGTTGTATGCATTTCCCAGCCTCTCTTGCAGTTAAATTAGTTATGTGAATGGGACTGGCCAGTGTATGTGGACAAAAGCACGCCCCGCTCTCTTCACTTGTGAGCAGGTTGGCTGGAGGAACTCCAGCCGAGGAAACTAAGTACTGTATCTGTCAGCGTTAAGCAGGAAAAATAAACCGCACTATTTATTCAAATAGAGGAGATTTAATAGCAAAGATTGGTTACACAGGCACTGAAGGCTGAAGAAGCAGAAAGGAGAGACTCAGGAAACTAAGAGATAATTGCAGGAAACCGCTACCACCTCAAAGTGGTTGTGGTAGAGAGCTTATAAAATGGCCCCCAAAGACCACCCTCCCCCCACAACCCCAACATCCTGGTATTCATGCCTTGTGCAATCTTCTTCCCTTGAGTGAAGGGTGGACCTAGTGACTTGCTTCTAATGAACTGATTAAGCAGAAGTGATGGTGTCATGGATTGAATTGTGTCCCCCCAAAATAACTGTCAACTTAGCTGGGTCATGATTCCCAGTATTGTATGATTGTGTACCATTTTGTAAATCTGATGTGATTTCCTTATGTCTTGTAAACTCGTATCACTATGATGAGGTTATACTGATGAGATTTACAAGATTAGAGAGTTTCTTAATCCAATCTCTTTTGAGATATAAAAAAGAGAAACAAGCAGAGACACATGGGAACCTCATACAACCAAGAAAGCAGTGCCAGAAGCAGAGCACGTCCTTTGGACCTGAGGTTCCTAAGCAGAGAAGCAGCCAGACCAAGGAAAGACTGATGATGTGGACCTTCCTCCAGAGCTGATGGAGAAAGCATTCCCCTGGAGCTGAAGCCCTGAATTTGGACTTGTAGCCAATTGGACTGTGAGAGAATAAACTTCTCTTTGTTAAAGCCATCCACCTGTGGTATTTCTGTTGGAGCAGCACTAGATGACTAACACAGATGGGATGTCACTTCATAGGTTAGGTTATAAAAAGACTGTGACTTTTTTCTTTAGCTTGCTATCTCTCACTCTCTCTTAGATTACTCTCCCTGGGGGAAGCCAGCTGGGATGTCATAAGGCAGTCCTCTGGAGAGTGAGGCCCATGTGGCAAGGGACAGAACCCTGCCAACATCCATGGGAAGGAGCTTGGAAGCTGATTTCTCTTTCTCCCAGTCAAGCTTCAGATGAGACCACAGCCCCTGCTGATGGTTTGACTCTAACCACATGAGAGAACTTTAGCCAGTGGCACCAGCTATGCCATGTCAACATTCCTGACCCGTAGAAACTATGAAATAATAAATGTTTGTTGTCTTAAGGTACTAAGTTTTGGGTGATTTGTTATGCAGCAATAGATAACTAATACACTAGGGAAACAAAAAGGAAGAGGTGGGTTACCAAAACCTAGAAGTTCAGAGAATGAGCATATGTAATTAGTGCTCAGTTCTTTCAGGAGGGGGTGTATTTTATAGTCATTCTTTGGAGATGGGGTGAACCCCTCCCAGTTTTAAGTAGGATGTTGATTCTGATGACACTCCACACACCAAGAGAAATTGAGTCTAAGTTTCTTACATAAGGGACTCCTGGGTGGGCACAAGCAGATCCAGGCTGACCTGAGCAAAGCAAAGGGAGTGGTTTAGATCTTTATAGATGCTAGGGAGTGGGACTGAGGAAAAATTCCCATGTACGGGCTGGAGATTTTCAAGGTCTGAATTTCCCACTGGTGCCAAAGGAGGTGCTTGAGGGCTTTATTGTCAGCCTGTCCAGATGCTAGGCCAAAAGGGAAGGGGAGGGTCAGGCTTAAAAGAGCTCAGCAGACAAACATCAAAAAATGGAGTCAGTCTCTTTATTACTATGTGTCTCCCAGCTACTATTTATACCTCAGGTACTCAGAGAAGGAGCCCCAGGAGATAGTACTCAGACTTTTTAACAGGGGAACAGTTGGCTGTAGCTGTGAGGGAGCACAAAAAGACTAGCTCTGTTAGTGTCAAAAGACAATTGGGAAAGCATCTAATTGCCACTGCTCAAGATATGCTGACAGGAAAAAAAAGGTAGGAAGCCTCTTCTTTCCTTCTTCACCTTTCAAAATCCGTTTAGTGATGCCAGTTGGCAGAAAGTAACTGCTATCTCAGAAATGTAGACCTGTCCTAGCCCCAGCATTACAGAAGACACTATGGAAGGATGAATTTGAAACAGAGTCAATGGGCTAATAACCATCACAATCCTCACATTTATTTTATCAGCATTGGTGCTTATCCTTCTACATATTTCTGAACTTCTGTAGTAACAATAACAACTTCCCTGCTTTTTGCACTTATTCAAACAAAATTCTCTCTCCCTCTCCCCAAAAAGGGGAGACAGAGGAGAGTGTCATCATCACCCTATTGATCTCTTGGTTAAGCTAATTCCTCTTCTAGTTCAGTTACAACACTATGAGTTGGAATCTATTCAATAGCATCTTTCTTTTTTTAAATGACTCCAATCTTTATCCCTAGAAGATCTAATGCCTCAGTCATTCTGTCTTCTTTTGGTTGATATAGTTTGCCCTTAATTTTTACTATTGAATATCTACATAGAGGTATCTCAGACAATCTGCTAGTTTCCAGAAATAGTCCTTACTGCACACATTGTGTACCAGCAATCTAATTTCTTTTTGATAATCAAGATCAATCATGTCAGCCAATAAAGTAACTCCCTCTTTGACCATTCAGTGGAGTGAAAAACTTAAAATGTCCACATGGAAGTCTCAACTTCCATTTTGATAGAAAAGGTATTGTGTTCTCTGGTGAGAGCATTCCTTAGTTCCTGGGGAGTTTGGATCACTAAATCAGCAGAGTCTAAAGTTGCACAGATGAGGAGGCAGCTTCTGCAAATGGGTAATTTGGTGTAATAGTAAGAAAAGCCACTCATACTTCTGCCTCTTCTTAGAACCAGAGCTTTGAAACCCTCTGGAGAATTTGCATTTCTGACAAGTTCCCTGCTAAGAATTTACATTGCTAATAAGTTCTCAGGAAGTTATACATAAGAATAATCTAGGGATGTTGTTAAAAATATAGATTCTGAAATAGATAACTCAATGTCAAGACATAGGAATATAACTGAATCAATGGAAGACAGAATCAGAGAAATAGAGAATAAATCCCTTGATACTAATTTGTTTGAAGAACATTCAGAAAAAAGAAAGAAGAAAGACAATAAAAGCCTAAGAGTTATGTGGGATACTATCAAGAGGAATAACTTAAGCATGATAGGAATTCCAGGAAAGAAGGAGACCAAACACACACACACATAGAAAATTTTTGAAGATTTGCTGGCAGAAAACTTCGCTAATATCATGAAAGATGAGAAGATATCCATCCAAGAAATTCAACAAACCCCATACAGGATAGACCCCAAAAGAAAGACACTAAAGCATATAATAATCAACCTTTCCAAAACCAAAGACAGAGAAAGAATCCTGAGAGCAGCTTGGGAAAAATGAACTGTCACCTACAAAGGGGACTAAACTCTGATTTCACAGCAGAAACCATGTTGGCAAGAAGGCAATGGGATGACATATATAAAACCGTGAAAGAAAGAAATTGCTAACCAAGAATTACGTATCCATCAAAATTACTTCTCAGATACGATGGTGAAAGTAGGACATTTTCAGATAAACAGAAATTAAGGAATTTGTAAAAACCAGACCAAGCTTACAAGAAGTACTAAAGGGAGTCCTTCAGACATAAAACAAGAACATCAGACAACAACCTGAGATTAAGACACATGACAGCATCACCCGGGTACCAACCAAGATAAAGAATTCTCGAAAATAAAATAAAGCTACAAGACTGAAGAAAGGGAACCAGAGATGTCAACCTGTAAATGACAACTTCAAAATAAAAAGAAGAAATAAATGGTATAGTTATAGAACTTCCATATGGAGAGAAATTTAAGGTGATATCAAAATATAACAGACTGTCTTAAACTTAGGAAGGTAAAGGTAAATTTCAGGGTAACCACAAAGAAAATTAATAAATCTATTCACCAAAATAAAAAAGAAGAAAATCATAAAGACTTAGTAAACACAAAGTCAACAACAATGAAGGAAATGAAAAGAAACTCCATAAACAAAAAGAACTCAGTACAGAAAACAAGAACAAAGAAATTATCAACACCACAAAAAAATCAAAACAAAATGACAGCAGTTAATTCATACCTATCAATAACTATACTGAATATAAATGGGTTAAATGTACCAGTCAAGAGACAGAGAGTAACAGAATGGATGAAAAAACATGACTTATCAATATGTTGTTTACCAGAGACACACTTCAGACATAAAGATATAAATAAGCTAAAAATCAAAGGATAGAAAAAAATATTTCAAGCAAACAGTACCCCAAAAATAGCTGGAGTGGCAATATTAATCTCTGATAAAAAAGACTTTAAGGCAAAATTCACCATAAAAGACAAGGAAGGGTATTATATAATGATTAAAGGCTCAGTTCACCAAGAGGACACAACCTTAATAAATATTTATGTATCCAATGACAGAGCTCCAAAATACATAAAACAAGCCCTAACAGCATTGAAAAGAGAAATAGACATTTCCACAATAATAGTAGGAAACTTCAACATACTACTTTTGATGAAGGACAGAAAAACTAGAAAGAAACTTTAAAAAGATACAGAAGGCCTAAATATCACAATCAATCCACTTGACCTCATAGACGTACAAAACACTTCACCCAACAGCAGCATGGTACACGTTCTTCTCCAATGCACATGGATCACTCTCCAGAATAGACCATATTTTAGCCCACAAAGTAAGCCTCAATAAATTCAAAAATATCCAGATAGTACAAAGCATCTTCTCTAATCACAATACTAAAAAATTAAAAATTAATAACAAGAAGAACAAGGGAAACTTTGAATACATGGAAACTGAATAACACCTGGCTTAAAAACCACTGAGTAACAAATGAAATTAAAAAAATTCCTAGAATCAAATGAAAATCAAAGCACAGGATACCAAAATCTTTGGGATATGGCAAAAACAGTATTCAGAGTTCAATTTATAGCAATAAATGCACACATCAAAAAAGAAGAAAGTGCCAAAATCAATACCTTAACCCTACCACTTGAATAAAAGAAAAAGAGCAGCAAAAGAAGTCCACAGCCACCAGAAGAAAGGAAATAAAAAATGTTAAAGCAGAAATAAATAAATCAGAAAACATAAAAATGATCAAAAGAATCAAAAAGACTAGAAGTTAGTTCTTTGAAAAGATCAATAAAATTGACAAACCATTGGCCAAATTAACAGAAGAAAAGAAGGAGAAGACACAAATAACTCAAGTAAAAAATAAGATAGGTGACATTACAACAGACCCAACTGAAATAAAAAGGATCATAAGAGAATATTATGAAAACTTATACCCCAACAAATTTGAAAACTTAGAAGAAATGGACAAATTTCTAGAAACACACTACCTACCCAAACTGACACAAACTGAGGTAGAAAATCTGAACAGATCCGTAACAAAAGAAGAAATAGAAGAGATCATTAAAAAAAAAAAAAAAAAAAAATCCTAACAACAAAAGCCCTGGCCCAGAAAACTTCCCTGGAGAATTCTACCAAATATTTAGAAGAGTTGCCAGCAATACTACTCAAACTATTCCAAAGCATAGAAAAGGAAGGAATACTCCCAAATTCATCCTATGAAGCCATTATAGCCCTGATAACAAAGCCAGGCAAAGACACCACTAAAAAAGAAAACTACAGACCAATATCCTGCATGAATATAGACCCAAAAATTCTCAAAAAATTCTAGCCAGTAGAATTCAACAGCATATCAAAAAAATAATATATCACAATCAATTGGGCTTCATACCAGGTATGCAAGGATGGTTCAACATTAGAAAATCAATCAATGTAATACACCACATGAATAAAACAAAAGACAAGAATCACATGATCATCTCAGTCAATCCAGAAAATGCATTTGATAAAGTCCAACACTCATTCCTGATAGAAACTCTCAGCAAAATAGAAATGGAAGGGAATTTCTTCAACTTAATTAAGGGAATATATACAAAATCAACCAAACCAAACCAAACGCATTTCCGTTGAGTTGATTTTGACTCATAGCAACCCTATAGGATAGAATAGAACTGCCCCGTAGGGTTTCCAAAGAGCAGCTGGTAGATTCGAAATGCTGACCTTTTGGTTAGCAGCCAAGCTCTTAACCACAGTGCCACCAGGGCTCCACAAAACCAGCAGCCACCATTATTCTCAATGGAGAGAGACTGAAAGCATTCTTCTTGAGAACAGGAACCAGACAAGGATGCCCTTTATCACCACTCCTATTCATTATTGTACTGGAAGTCCTAGCTAAAGCAATAAGGCAAGAAAAGGAAATAAAGGGCATACAAATTGGTAAGGAAGAAGTAAAACTATCCTTATTCGCAGATGTCATGATTATATACATAGAAAATCCCAGAGACTCTACAAGAAAACTAATGGAACTAATAGAAGGATTCAGCAAAGTGGCAGGGTACAAGATCAACATACAAGTCAGTTGGATTCCTTTACTCTAACAAAGAGACCTCTGAAAAGGAAATCAGGAAAACGATACTGTCTTCAATATCTAGCACTGCTATAACAGAAATACCACAAGTGGATGGCTTTAACAAGCAGAAATGTATTCTCTCACAGTCTAGAAAGCTAGAAGTCAGAATTCAGGGTGCCAACTCCAGGGGAAGGTTTTCTTTCTCTGTTCTGGGGGAAGGTACTTGTCGTCAATCTTCCCCTGGTCTAGGCGCTTCCTAGTGCAGGGACCCTGGATCCAAAGGACATGCTCTGCTCCTGGCTCTTATTTCTTTGTGGTATGAAGTCCTTCTCTCTCCTTTTATCTAAAAGTTGGTACAGGCCACACCTCAGGGAAATTCCCCTTACCTTGGATCAGGACTGTGACCTGAGTAAGGATCTTACATCTCACTCTAATCCTCTTTAACATAACCTAAGATTGCCTCATTAACCACAGGCAGAGATTAGGATTTACAACACATAAGAAAATTAAATCAGATTGCAAAATGAAGGACAACCACACACTACAGGGAATCGTGGCCTACCATATATATTTTGGGGGGACACTATTCAATCCATGACAAGCACCATTTACAATAGCTCTCACAAAGATAAAATACTTAGGAATAAATCTAACCAGGAATGTGAAAGACTTATACAAAGAAAACTACAAAACGCGATTGCAAGAAACAAAAAGAGATCTATATAAATGGAAAAACATACTATGCTCATGGATAGAAAGACATAACATTGTGAAAATGTCAATACTACCCAAAGCGATCTACAAATACAATGTAATCCTGATCCAAATTCCAACAACATTCTTTAATGAGAAGAATAAAACTAATTACCAACTTTATATGGAAAGGAAAGAGGTCCAAGATAAGCAAAACATTGTTAAAAAAGAACAGATTAGGAGGCTTCAGACTCCCTGATCTCTGCGCCTATATACAGCCACAGTAGTCAATACAGCCTGCGACTAGTACAATAACAGACACATAGACCAATGGAACAGACTTGAGAACCAAGAAATAAATCCATCCACCTATGGACAGCTGATCTTCGACAAAGGGTTGAAGTCCATTAAATGGGGAAGAGAAAGTCTCTTTAACAAATGGTGCTGTCTCTCCTTTGTTGTCAATTCCTCTCCTCTGTTTTTGATAGTCTCTGTCTTTAAATGAGAAAATTCAATATATTCGTATTTAGTGTAGTGATTTATTTACTTAATTTTATTTCTTCCTTCTTAATTTACGTTTATTACCCCT
The DNA here is from genome assembly GCF_000243295.1 of Trichechus manatus latirostris. NCBI lineage: Eukaryota > Metazoa > Chordata > Mammalia > Sirenia > Trichechidae > Trichechus > Trichechus manatus. The sequence goes on along the minus strand of NW_004444046.1, from coordinate 9,794,248 downwards.
TTTAATCTTTTTGTATTTCCTTCTTCCTGTCCTTATTATTGCTACTTTTAACAAGTGCTAATCACTTAGTACACCTTGTTAATTTGGAAACTCCTCTTACTCTTTGATTTCATTGTCAGGAAGCTCCACCATTCATTGAAAACAAGATAAGTTACTACCAATTATTCTCAATTAAATATTGGTGTTCTTTTTTCCTCCAAGATACTCCATTCTACTTCTACTTTCCTCCTATCACCCAAAGATAATACATAAATAATCTTTTTACTTACTCTACCTCTTCCTCTCTTACACCATTTGCTGATATGAACTTTGAAACATTTTCCCTTCCTGCCTACTACTAATTCTTAGGTTTTGCTGTGCTAGTTGATACCTATTGGATGCCTTGTGCAAGATACTTTTTGTGTCTTTTAAGAGTTTTTATTTAAAACTTGGATTTTACATTTCAAAATTGTAAATCATTATGATTTTTTTCTTTTTTTTTTATTGTACTTTAGATGAAAGTTTACAGAGCAAATTAGTTTCTCATTAAACAATTAACACACATGTTGTTTTGTGACATTGGTTGCCAACTCCACGACATGTTAACACTCTCCCCTTCTCAACCTTGAGTTCCCCATTACCAGCTTTCCTGTCCCCTCCTGGCTTCTAGTCCTTGCCCCTGGGCTGGTGTGCCCATTTAGTCTCATTTTGTTCTATGGGCCTGTCTAATTTTTGGCTGAAGGGGGAACCTCAGGAGTGACTTCAGTACTGTTAAAAGGGTGTCCAGGGGCCATACTCTCAAGGTTTCGTCAGTCTCTGTCAGATCAGTAAGTCTGGTCTTTTTTTGTGAGTTAGAATTTTGTTCTACATTTTTCTCCAGCTCTGTCCAAGGCCCTCTGTTGTGATCCCTGTCAGAGCAGTCGGTGGTGGTAGCTGGGCACCATCTAGTTGTGCTGGAAAAATTGTAAATCATTATGATTTTGTTATATATTTACATGTAGTTATTATTTTCTTTTTGTTGTTAGGTGCTGTCAAGTTGGTTCCAACTCACAGTGACCCTATGTACAACAGAATGAAGCATTGCCCGGTCCTGCTCCATCCTCACAATCATTGTTATGCTTGAGTCCATTGTTGCAGCCACTGTGTCAATTCATCTTGTCAAGGGTCTTCCTCTTTTTCACTGACCCTCTACCTTACTGAGCATGATGTCCTTCTCCAGGGACTGGTCCTTCCTGATAACATGTCCAAAGTAAGTCATATGAAGTCTCTCCATCCTTTCTTCCAAGGAGCACTCTGGCTATGTTTCTTCCAAGACAGACTTTTTTGTTTTTCTAGCAACACAATAATTCAAAGGTATCAATTCTTCTTTGGTCTTCCTTATTCATTGCGCAGCTTTCGCATGCATATGAGGCAATTGAAAATATCATGGCTTGGGTCAGGCTTACCTTCATCCTCAAAGTGACATCTTTGCTTTTCAACACTTTAAAGAGGTCTTTTGCAGCAGATTTGCCCAGTGCAATATGTCGTTTGATTTCTTGACTGCTCCTTCCATGGCCATTGATCATGGGTCCAAGTAAAATGAATTCTTGAGAACTTCAATATTTTCTCAGTCTATCACAATGTTGCTTATTGATCCAGTTGTGAGGATTTTTGTTTTCTTTATTTTGAAGTGTAATCCATACTGAAGGCTATAGTCTTTGATCTTCATCAGTAAGTGCTTCAAGTCTTCTTCACTTTCAGGAAGCAAGGTTGAGTCATCTGCATATTGCAGGTTATTAATGAGTCTTCCTTCAATCCTGATGCCCCGTTCTTCATCATATAGCCCAGCTTCTCGAATTATTTGCTCAGCATACAGATTGAATAAGTATGGTGAAAGGATACAACCTTCACATCTCACCTTTCCTGATTTTAAACCACGCAGTATCCCCTTGTTTTGTTGGAATGATGGCCTCTTGGTCTATGTACAGGTTCCTCATGATCACAATTAAGTGTTCTAGAATTCCCATTCTTCACAATGTCATCCGTAATTTGTTATGATTCACACAGTCAAATGCATTTACATAGTTAATAAAACACAGGTGAACATCTTTCTGGTATTCTCTGCTTTTAGCCAAGATCTGACATGAGCAATGATATTGCTGGTTCCACGTCCTCTTCTGAATCTGGCAGTTCCCTGTCAATGTACTGCTGTAGTTGCTTTTGAATGATTTTCAGCAAAATGTTACTTGTGTGTGATATTTATGATTTTTTTTTGATAATTTCTGCATTCTATTGTATCACCTTTCTTTGGAAAAGCATAAATATGGATCTCTGTCATCAGTTAGCCAGATAGCTGTCTTCCAAATTTCTTGGCATAGATGAGTGAGCGCTTCCAGCATTGCATCTGTTTGTTGAAACATCTCAGTTGGTATTCTGTCAATTCCTGGAGTCTTGTTTTTCGCCAATGCCTTCAGTGCAGCTTGGACTTCTTCCTTCAGTACCATTGGTTCTTGATCATATGCTACCTCCTGAAATTGTTGAATATTGGCCAGTTCTTTTTGGTAGAGTGATTCGGTGTATTACTTCCATCTTCTTTTGATGCTTCCTTGGTTGTTCAATATTTTCTACTTAGAATCCTTCAGAATCGCAACTCGATGCTTGAGTTTTTTCTTCAGTTCTTTCAGCTTGAGAAATGCCGTGTTCTTCCATTTAGGTTTTCTAAATCTAGGCCTTTGCACATTTCGTTATAATGCTTTACTTTGTCTTTTTGAGCCACCCTTTGAAATCTTCTGTTCAACTCTTTTACTTCATCATTTCTTCCACTTGTTTTAGCTGTTGCTTTACTTTCAAGAGCAAGTTTCAGAGTCTCTTCTCACATCCGTTTTGGTCTTTTTTTTCTTTTTAATGACATTTTCCTTTGTTCATGTATGTCCTAGATGTCATCCCACAACTTTCCTGGTGTTCAGACATTAGTGTTCAATTCATCATGTGTATTCTTGAGATGGTCTCCAAATTCAGGTGGGATATACTCAAGATCTTACTTAGGTTCTCGTGGACTCATTTTAACTTTCTTGAGCTTCAACTTGAACTTGAACAAGCATAATTGGTGGTCTGTTTTGCAGTCATCCCCTGGCCTTGTTCTGACTAATGATATTTAGCTTTTCCATTGTCTCTTTCCAATGATACAGTCGATTTGATTCCTGTGTTTTCTATCTGATTAAGTCCATGTGTATAGTTGGTGTTTGTGTTTTTGAAAAAAGGTATTTGCAGTGAATAAGTCGTTGGTCTTGCAAAATTCTATCATGCGATCTCTGGCATCGTTTCTGTCACCAAGACCATATTTTCCAATTACAGATCCATCTTTTTTGTTTCCAGCTTTTGTATTCCAATTACCAATAATTATCAATGCATCTTGATTGTACATTTGATCAATTTCAGACTGCAGAAGTTGGTAAAAATCTTCAATTTCTTCATCTTTGGCATTAGGGACTGGTGGGTAAATTTAAATGACAGTTGTATTAATTGTTCTTCCTTGTTGGCTGTGGATATTATTCTATTATCGACAGCATTGTACTTTAGGATAGATACTGAAATGTTCCTTTTGATGATGAATGTGATGCCATTCCTCTTCAATTTGTCATTCCTGGCAATGTAGACCATATTATTATCCAATTCAAAATGGCCAATACCAGTTCATTTCAGCTCACTAATGTCTAGGATATTGATCTTTATGTGTTTCCTTTCATTTTTGATGACTTCCAATTTTCCTAGATTGATACTTTGTACTTCCCATGTTCTGATTACAAATGGATGTTTGCAGCTTTTTCTTCTCATTTTCAGTCGTGCCACGTCAGCAAATGAAGGTCCCAAAAGCTTTATTGCATCCATGTCATTAAGGTCAACTCTACTTTGAGGAGGCAGCCCTTCCCCAGTTGTCTTTTGAGTGCCTTCCAATCTGAGGAGCTCATCTCTGGCACTATATTAGACCATGTTCTGCTGCTATTCATAAGGTTTTCAGTGGCCAAATTTTCAGAAGTAGACTCCCAGGTCCTTCCTTTTTCCTAGTTTGTCTTAGTTTGGAAGCTCTGCTGAAACCTATCCACCGTAGGTGACCCTGCTGGTATTTGAAATACCAGTGGCATAGTTTTAGCATTACAGCAATGTGCAAACCACCACAGTATGACAAATTGACCGTCATGTTGTGAAGTTATTATTTTATCTCTACCTATTTACCTTTCATTTCCATATCTATATGTATTTATGCACCTACCTATCTAGAGGAAGAAAGTATTATCTATTGCCTACCAGTCTCTGAAATCTTCTTCATCTTTGGCCACGGTCTTAGTCAGCTAATGCTGCTATAACAGAAATACCACAAGTGGATGGCTTTTAACGAACAGAAATTTATTCTCTCCCAGTCTAGTACGCTACAAGTCCAAATTCAAGACATCAACTCTATAGGAAGGCTTTCGCTCTCTTTTGGCTCTGGAGAAAAGTCTTTGTGATGAATCAGTCTTCCTTCGGTCTGGAAGCATCTCAGCGCAGGAACCTCAGGTCCAAAGGATGTGCTCTGCCTCCAGCATTGCTTTCTTGGTGGTATGAGTTCCCTGCGTCTCTCTGCTCGCTTCTCTGTTTTATATCTCAAAAGAGATTGGCTTAAGACACTACCTAATCTTGTAGACCTCATCAATATAACTGCCACTAATCCATTTTATTACATCATAGTGATAGAGTTTACAACACACAGGGAAATCACATCAGATGATAAAATGGTAGACAATCATAGAATACTGGGAATTATGACCTAGCCAAGTTGACAGATATTTTTAGGGGACACAATTCAATCCATGACAGCCATTTAAGGTGTTTGTTTTGGTTCATTTGAGGTTTGTTTCAAGTATTCTCTTTAACTATTTTCCTTGTATGTGGTATGTGAGCAAAACATTGAATTTTTGATATGTGTGTCAAACTTCTGATTTGTTACATCTCCTCACATTTTTCTTTTACTTTAAAAGGTGAAAAGTATCTTGGCTGGGTCTGCAATTTGAGTTGCTGGCCTTTTTCTTAGTATCCTGTGTGTGCTATTTTCTTGCTGTCAGTGTTGCAGATGAGAACATCAATGTTAGTCTGATTTATTTTTTTCTTTTTAAGTAACTTGTACTTTCTGTCTGCAAACTTATAAATTTTGTGTTTTTCCTTGTGGTGGTTGTTGTTGTGTGCCATCGAGTCGATTCCAACTCATAACGACCCTACAGGACAGAGCAGAACTGCCCCATAGAGTTTCCTGGGCTGTAATCTTTAGGGGAGGAGATTGCCAGGTCTTTTCTCCCATGGAGCCACTGGTGGGTTTGAACCGCTGACCTTTCAGTTAGCAGCCAAACGCTTAACCATTGCAGCACCATGGCTCCTTCTGTTTTTCCTTAGAACTCAAATATTTTATTAGGATATATGTAGCTGTTTTTTTCTTCCTTATAGATTCAGCCTAGAATCCGGTTGTCATGGACTGAATTGTGTCCCGCAAAAATATGTGTCAACTTGGTTGGTTAGGCCATGATTCCCAGTATTGTGTGGTTGTCCTCCATTTTGTGATTGTAGTTTTATGTTAAAGAGGATTAGGGTGGGATTGTAACACCCTTGCTCAGGCCACATCCCTGATCCAATGTAAAGGGAGTTTCCCTGGGGCGTGGCCTGCACCACCTTTTATCTTACAAGAGATAAAAGGAAAGGGAAGCAAGCAGAGAATTGGGGACCTCATACAAGGAAAAAAACAGTGCCAGGAGCAGAGCACGTCCTTTGGATCTGAGGTTCCTGCATAAAGAAGCTCCTAGTCTGAGGGAAGATTGATGACGACAAGGACCTTCCTCCAGAGCTGACAGAGAGAGAAATCCTTCCCCTGGAGCTGACTCCCTGAATTTGGACTTCTAGCCTACTAGATTGTGAGCAAATAAATTTCTCTTTGTTAAAGCCATCCACTTGTGGTATTTCTGTTAGAGCAGCACTAGATGACTAAGACACCAGTGAACCTTTCAATTTGCACATTCAGGTCTTTTTTTCTTTTTTTTTTTAAATATACTTCCCCTCCTCATTCATTCAACAAATATTTATTGAATGCTTATCCTGTGCCAGGTACTATTGTATCTGTCAGTTAAGGCCCCGCCCTCATGACATGTACATTCTTGAGGAAGGAATGAAAAAATAATTAATCAATTAATGAAATTAAATTAATTAAATATATAGTATATCAGAAAGTGATAAGTCATATAAAGGAATAAAGCAGGGTAGAGGGGGACAGGAGTCTGGTTGGAGACTAATTTAAGGACCTGGCATGCTCACGCATGGCCAATGTCAAGCTTTCCCTCATGAGTTCACTCTGAATGTGTCTCTTAACAGAATCCAGAGATTTCTGGTCCTCACTCCCAGACTGTTCCAGAGATGCCTACAACAGGGTGAGCAGGAATGGGGGAAGGTGAAAAGAAACGTAACACCCTAGTGTTTCCTACTAGAGACCTATGTTATTTAGGATGCAAGGCAGGTTGTTGTAACAATGACATCAAAATCTACAATAGCTCCAACAAGATTGAAGTTTATTTCTCTCTCATGTAATAGTCCACAATAAATAGGCATTCCCAGGCTAGCAGTCATTTCTGCCATGGACAATTTATGGCTTAGACTTCTACATACAACTCAGAGAAGACGCTCGCTCCAATGCTTGCCAGTGGGAAGTGGAGCCTACGTCCAAACTTCTTTAGTACAAGACCCAGACTGGTACGCAATACTTTTTCTTATATCCCTTTAGACAGAACTTCGTCATGCAGCCATTCTTAACTGCAAGGTATCTGGAAAATACAGTCTTGAGCTGGACAAATATGTGGCCACCTGAAACTCTATTGCATGGAAAGAAAAGAATGAACAGTAACAGACAGCTAGCAATCTGCTAGAGATCCCAACAGAGTCAGAGGCTTCACCAATACCCACTTGTTCATTCATATCAACAACAATTGCTTCAGGTTTGAAGTAGGAAACGCAGGGAAAGAAAATGGCAAATAGGTCATTCTTTTCCTTATGTTATCTTTTTATTTGTGTTGTAGATATTGGATAAAATAATACATAAAAAGTATCCTGAATATTTCCATAGTGTTAGTGCTATAAATTATTAGTGATTTTTATTGTTGGTATCAATATTGTGGTAGATTGAATTATTGTCCCTACATATTCATTCCTTACTCTCTGTAGGAAAAGTGTACGTCTTTGCCCTTTGCCAGGTGAGTTGTGCTACCTTCCATAAGAGTATACATCTTTGCCCCATTCATGCTAGATGTGCATGTGATAGATGCTGCATCCAAGCAAATGCTTTAAGAATCATATGACAACAGCATATCCCAAATAGTGGCTCAGACCCATATCCAACTATAGTGACTGTCTTAGTTTCTTAGTGCTTCTGTAACAGAAATAGCTCAAGGGGGTGGCTTTAATTAACAAAAACTTATTTTTTCACAGTTTAGGAGGCTAGAAGCCCAAATTCAGGGTACCGTCTCTAGGGGAAGGCTTTCTCTCTATTGGCTCTGGAGGAAGGTCCTTATCTCTTTTCAACTTCTGTTCCTTGGTTCCTTGGTGATCTCCATGTGGCGTGTATCTTTCCCTCCATTTGTGCTTCCTTTTCTGTGCCTTACCTGCTCTTTTTATATTTCAAAGGTCATTGGCTTAAACACACTCTACTCTGATATGGCCTCATTAACATAACAAAGAAAACTCTATTTCCAAATGGGATTACATCCACAAGAATAGCAGTTAGGATTTACAACATGTATTTCTAGGGGACACAATTCAATACATCACAGTGACCCTCAATTGACATAAAATGCAAGTGACTAATAACTTTGTTGTTGTAAGCCATTGAAATTGTGGAACCATTTCTTTAGCTCATAGCAAAGCTTACTAACATGATCATTATTATTTTACATGTCTGACACTTTAGACTACAGTATGGGAATAGGTGAGATTGATTAGGGAGAGGGTATAGACTGAGAAGAGATGAGCACCAAAGATCATCAATATTTAAGGAATGCAAAGAGGAAGTGGATATTTGAAAGGAGACTGATAAAAAATGGTCTGAGATGTAGGAGGAAGAAAATGAAAACCAAAGTTGTTTTCGTGGAAGCTGATAAGCTGGGCTTTGACCAGAAAAACATAAACACCTCTAATTATTTCAAGCAGGAAGAAATTTATTACAGGGAATTAGATGATTATAAAACTATTGGAAGGGCTGAAGTCAGGGAAGGGTGCTGCTTTGCGGAAGTAGAAAATTTCTACTGCTGCTTAGGTCAAGAGAGATATGAAATTCTGCTAATAATCATAGTTGGTGAATAGTAGGAAAAACCTTTGCTTGTGTCCGTTGATTCTGGGGTGAAAATTACTGATTTCTGCTTCCTTTCTGCTATTCAAATCTTGATCAAGTTCTCATCAGAAGGTAAATCACTTCAGAACACAGGCATAAAGGGAGTATGGGAAATACAGTTCTTGGAATTTCTAGCTCCAGCAACAGAGGAAAGAACAAAGAAAAAAGTGGGATGAAAGTTTGTTGACAGAAAGCAAAAACAATAAAACAAAACACTACTTAGCACAAAAGCTAAAGGAGAAGAGGATTTAAGAAAAAGAGTCACTGATGTCAAATTACTTAGGTAAAATACGACAAGAACTGGAAGGTTGCCATTGGATTTATGAATTAGGTGGTCATTGGAAATATTTTCTAAATAATTGTAGTGAAAAAGTATATATAGAAGCCTTATTTCAATTAGTTAAAATAGAAATGACAAATGGAAAAAAAAAAAACAGAAAACTTTTTGAAGATGTTTGGCTTAGGAGGGAAGGAAAAAGTGTGGCAAGTTGAGGATGATGCAGAATCAAGAAAAAATAATTCTAAGATTGTAGAGACTCATGTTCAGGCATAGAGGTGAAGTACTGTATTTTTACACAGATAACGTGTGCTTTCTGCATTTGTTTGCCTGCAGTGCCCTCCCCCTGTGAGGCACCCTCACAAGTGCTGCCACACCAATCCTCTTCCACATGTTGCTGTAAAAAAAATTAGCATAGCATGCTTACAAAAATACCTTGGAGGGGGGAGGGCATGGCCAGCAAACAAACGCAGAAGGCATACATTATTTGTGTAAAAATATGGTAGTAAGAAGGAAGGGCTGAAATTACAGGTGTGAGAGTAAAATTAATGTAGCAAGTTCCAGGAGAAAATGCATGTGTATAGGAATCAGGTCATAAATCGCTGGCTAACCTGAAAGAGAAAGAGGCACACTAATATCCTCTAAGGTTTAAGAGAAGAGGGTGAAGATGGGTGTAGTTACAGAAAGCCATAAAGCTATGAAAGAGTCCCTGGATGGTTCAAATAGTTAACCAAAAGGTTGGTGGTTTGAGTCCACCTAGAAGTGCCTTGGAAGAAAGGCCTGGTGATCTACTTCTGAAAAATCAGCCACTGAAAACCCTGTGGAGCACAGTTCTACTCTGACATACATGGAGTCACTATGAGTCACAATTTCCTCCACGGCAACTGGTTTAAAGGTATGAAAAAGAAAAGAATTTAAGGAATTTGTGCACAAGTGTGTCTTTTTCTCAGTGAAAAGGAGGGCAGGATTATATGCTTATCAAATGAGAGAAGTTGAAAACTTGATAATTCTTAGTGCTGGTGAGGATATTTTAAAATTGTTACCTTGCACATTTTTGGTAGGAATATAAATTGTCTATTTTTTTCTAGTAATATTATGGCAACTTGCATGGAGAGCATTATGTCATTTGAATATATCCAGACCTCTTTGTCAATCTCTGCTCTTGCCCTGCACCCACATTGAGGCCAGTATTAGCAAAGTCTTGCTAAACCAAAAACCCCAACAAATCTAACTCCAAAACACTGAGTAAAAAAATGTACATTGTACTGATGAAATTACATCACATGCATACTAAAAAACTTGCTAAAAATTTTCGGTCCTGGGTGAGGCAAGGGGAACTTAGACAAATCTTGTAAGGCCCCTTAGATATTTGATTTTATAAATATAAAGGAAAGGAAAGTCACACATCTATGTCCTCACACCCTCCCCAGAGTCCTCAGTAGTCCTAAATTCAAGGGACAGGATACAACCATCAGACGTCCAAGGCATGGTCTTCTCTCCATGTTAACAGGCAGATTATCCAGGAAGTTATGAACTCCAGAACTTGATGGGTAGCATACCTTGTTGATGAAGATAATGGCCTGAGAATTTCTCTTCGATCACCAGAGGAGTCCGCAGCTCTACTCAAAGGGCTGTGTGAGACAGACTTTAAGAAACAAAAGACAAAACAAAAACCAATAATACCATTGAACGCTTGGTACAAATCAGGAAATATTCCAACCACTTTACGTGTGTTAATTCACTTACTTCTGAAAATAACCATAACCAAACCCATTGCCGTCGAGTTGATTCTGCCTAGACATTTATGATAGATATTATTATGATGAGCATTTTACAGATGAGGAAACTGATCCACAGAGAGGTTAAGTAACTTGCCCAAATATATGCAATAGGAAATGTGGGAGTCTGCTTTAAAAATAAATTATTATGTTAATAAAAAAAAAATCAATGAAATAAAAAGTATAGCAAACCCCAACGTACCATTCACTATACTTCAAGAACTGTCAGATTTCTATTGCTCTTATTTTATCTAATTCCCTCTGTGATTAACATTTTCCTTTCCTTCTCTTCTTTCTTCCTCCCTTTCTTCCTTATTTTTCCCCTCTTCCTCCCTCCCTCCCTTTTCTGTGTTGCGATATTACAAAGCCAATCTCAAGTATACATTTTCTCTGCTGGGGAAAGATACCCTTTACCAGCTGGTGCACTCATCCTCTAGGTGCTGCTGTGAGTGTTGGCTGATAACAGCTTCTTTGCTTCTCTGGGGAATTGCCCTTGGCAAATTGGGAGTTATTGTGTTTAGGTCACTGTGGCTCCCACTTCCCCTCCCTCACTCAGGTGAGAGAAAGACCTTGGCTGATCCAAAGACTGACTGGTACATGGGTTCAAAAGTTTCTCCAGAGCTTCCTTAGAGAGCAGATGGAAGCTAATCTCCAGCTGAGACCACATTCTTGCTTAGCTATTTTCCACCAACCTATCCTGCTCCCCTCAGGAGAATGTGAGCACCCTCCCAACCCTGTTCAAGAAACCGCTAGAACAAGAATCTTTGTTTCAGGCTCTGCTTCTAATTTGAACTAAGACAGTTAATGCTAGGGGTTGTCCTAGAAACAAGATTTAGAACCGGTTTGTTCCTGTGGGAACCCCTGCTGAAAATTTGCATTTCTGACAAGTTTCCAGGTGATGTTAACACTGCTGGTTAGGAACCAGTTCTAAGAACCACTAGTAGAGCAGTGGTTCTCAAAATTTATTATGCATAAGAATCACCTGGGGATCTTGTTAAATGTAGGTTCTAATTCTGTGTATCTGGGGTGAAAATGCAAATTCTCATCAGAGTTTGAACCAGAATGAACTGGTTTGAAACTCTGCCTAGAAAGCAGACTCTACATCTAGGATTCTGGAACTGAATAACTTCACAGTTGGATGGCAAGAAGGATCCCACCACTGATGGGAGGTAGAGTATTCTGTAGGAATGTGATTGCTAAAACTTTTACCTGTAGTGAACTGGGATGACAGAAAGAGATGCACTAGCTGGTATACTGTCTGTCATGGATTGAATTGTGTCCCCCAAAAATATTTGTCAAGTTGGCTGAGCCATGATTCCCAGTATTGTATGATTGCCCACCATTCTGTCATCTGATGTGATTTTCCTATGTGTTGTAAATCCTCTATGATGTTGATGAGATGGGATTAGTGGCAGTTATGTTAATGAGGCAGGACTCAATGTACAAGATTGGATTGTGTGTTGAGTCAACCTCTTTTGAGATATGAAAGAGAGAAGCAAGGAGAGAGACATGGGGACCTCATGCCAGCAAGAAAGAAGCACCGGGAGTATAGCACATCCTTTGGACCTGGGGTCCCTGTGCTGAGAATCTCCTCAACCAGGGAAGACTGATGACAAGGACCTTCCCCCAGAGCCAACACAGAGAGAAAGGCTTTCTCTGGAGCTAATGCCCTGAATTTGGACTTCTAGCCTCCTAGACTGTGACAGCATAAATTTCTCTTTGTTAAAGCCATTCACTTGTGGTATTTCTGTTATAGCAGCACTAGATAACTAAGACACTGTCTTAGGAATTTTAGAGGTATATGGTAAGTAGCGGCTCTAAAAACTGTGGAATTGGGTCATAGTTGCTAAGTGGCATTGATATATTGATGAAGAAGATAGTGACAGGTTCAGATTTATTAATTAACAACTTAAACACTAATTGTGAAAGTCAAAGGGACTTCTTGGCATTATTTAAAGAAACCCTTATCTCCTGCAGCTGTATGACAGACAAAGCTGAAGATCAAGCATAAGACTTAATTTTAGAGTAGGAGAACTTCAGAGAAGGCCAAATTTATAAGTACTGTGAGTCTCATACTCCAAAGTCAGGACTCTAATATAGAACCCTGATACCCTTGACGGGGATATCTGGATCCATACAGTTGAAAATCTTGAATGCCCAGTTCCCCTGAATCCTTTTGCTTTGCAGAACTGTCTTTGTCTGGCCCATTCTCTCTGTTGGATGATAGAGAACCCACATGGATAAAGATTATGTAGATGCCTCAAATGAGGTAGTTGCCTTACAAGACAATGCTTACCTTCCTCCGGATCTGCCTCTATCTCCTCTCCTGCCCACTAGATCCTTATTTTGGGTGAATGCTTAGCACATCCAGCTGGGAAAGTGCTGGGCCAGCTTAGGTAGGAGAGGGTTTGAACATCAAAAGGGCTGCAGGATGTGGCTAACATGTATGAGCAAGAATGAGAAAAAATATGCCCAGAAGTGGTTCCTTGAAATATTGGATGGCGTGGGGTTAGCAGAATATAAAGCTGGATAAGTAAGAATTCAATGATATGAGGACACTTCCCCATGATACAGAATTTAATACCTAATGGTGGTTCTAAGCACAATGCCAGGATAGCTTTTAAAAACTTGAAAAAAAGCAATAGCCCCTAACAAATGAAGTAAATTGTAGAGGAAGGGATCTAAAGTCTTGGAGAAGTGGGCATGCTAAAATACATTAACTACATAAAGCTAGAAAACGCACCAGTTTTCCAACATGTTCTTCAGCTTCAGAAGGGTCTGGAGGACACTCTGTTTATCAAGTGGGAAAATAATGCACAGGTGAGGAGTCACCAGCACTGCTGAATAGGTAATGCTGGTCTTCCAATGATAGCATCTAACAAGAGGCTCTTGCAGCACTTGTAGCTCCTCCAGTGCCCAGCTCCATCAGTGCACATTGGCCAGCAGCCAGCAGCTTCCCCCAGCATCCTTAGGGGGTTTTGTAATGAATTGCCCCCAGTAAGATATCTTCCCATGCTGTACCATGAGTAATAAAGTCCTTTGTCTCTCACCCCAGAATCTCATGTTTTATGCAGGCATCTACAAATTTGTGGCAGGCTAACTTGCTAGCTTGCAAGGAGGGTAACATATCGGACCCTTCACAGTTCCTGACACAAGGTCTGTATATTATCCCTGGGATGGATGGGTGAGGCTCTTCCTTGGGTGCTTTATCGCAGCTGTAGGGATAATGGATGTTTTATATCTTGTATTCCTATATTCTTTCAAGTTCTGTTTACTTTTTCGAGTCAATCCCTCATTACTCCAGTTCCCTATAGTTAATAATCCTTCTGTTACACAGTTTATAACCATTTCTGATATTAGTTATAAAAATTTCCCCTGTCAAATTACTCTGTAGTTTCTTTCCCTTGATAAGACTTAAGCTGATAGATCATTTGCAACAGAAAACTTCACCATTCCAAAAATAGATCTTGGCATGCTACTAGGCCCAGATAGAAATGGAGCTTCTCACCCTAGAACATCAAATAACCTTGTAGTCAGAAATACCTATCCTGAGCTAAGTCAGACCCGTCAAGTCATAACATTGGGAAAGCTCAGCCACAGTCCATTGTAAAATGGAAGTGGTACATCCATGTTTGTGCTCAAATAGGTACAGCAAACACAAGTCAGCTACAAAACAGGTTACCCAGACCCCCATGCCACCTGCAAGGGTTACATTAACAGCTCTACCTCAGCTCACATCTATAGTCTCATGTGAGGGATTCCCTATCACCAGCTGATGGAAGAGAAAAGTCTGAGCTTGATTTATGGATGGACTGGCTTGGTATGTGGTTGCAAGCTAAAAATGGGCTGCTGTTCCATTACATTCCCCCCCGCTCAAGAATGGGCATTAAATTCAGGGATGAGGAGAAATCTAAGCAGAGCATCAGACAGTTCATCTGGCTATCCACTTTGTTTAGAGAAGAAGTGGTCCAAAGTAAGAGTATACATGGACTCTTAGGCAGTGGTGAATGGTTTAGCTGTTTGGTCAGAAGCCTGGAAGAAGCAAGATTGGAAGATAGGGGTCAAGTAGGTGTAGGAAAGAACCATATATGTGGACCCATGGGAGTGGGCACAAAATGTGAGCATCTTTATATCGCATGATAATGACTCTCCCCACCCCCTTTTATGCCATTTTTTAAATTGAAGGTACCAGATTATTTATACTGAAAAATCTCCCACATTTTTCAATGGACTGATTATATTAGTGTGGTATTAATTGACACATTTGTCCACACTCATGTTTCTGGCAGTAATCTGTCAGTAGATTCAGACTTTATTAGATTCAGCTTCATTTCATTTTTGTTCTTTAGCAATAATAAACTATAGAAGGGTGACATGATGTGTTCTTCCTATTGCATCCCATTAGGAAAATCACAATATGACTGCCCCACTTTTATTTAGGTTAAGATGATTTAAGAGTTGTCACCCATCCATTAAAATTTTTTACCTTTAATCATTCATCTATTAGATTTTACCTTTATTATTTCATTAGGAGGTTGCAAAATGGTGATATCCCAATTCTAATAATTCTCCCAAATTTACTAGTGATTATTCTCCTATAACCTAACAGTCAGCGGTTCGAACCCACCAGCGGCTCTGCAGGAGGAAAGACCTGACAATCTACTTCTGTAAAGATTACAGTCTAGAAAACCTTATGGGGCATGTCTACTCTGTCCTGTAGGGTTGCTATGCATTGGAATCGACTTGGCAACACACAACAACTACAACGTTCTTCTATAAAGAAGAACTTTCTCTGATTAGTTTTTTGGGTACTCTGAAATACAGTCTGAACAGGAAAGGCAAGATAAATAATTATTTTTTTAATATTTATAACAATGAATTGATGTCTTAGCAATTGTCAAACTGACCAGTGAGTTTCTTTTTGAAAATCATTATGAGTGTAAGGGTATATACATATATGTGTGTATATATACATATGTATATATATGAAATGTTTTGATCTATTGTAGTCATTATCTTTTTATTGCTCAATTTTTCCATCTTTTTCAAAATAACAGTACCAATATACCAAATACCAAAATAACAATACCAACATTACTACTAACTACAGCACCACTGAATACAACTTCAGTGTGTTTTTTAGTTGATTTGTTTGCTTTGTCCTTAGAATATATCTACTAGAGATGTAGAGCTAAAATATTGTCTTTTGAAGTTGTTACAAATAATTCTTGTCCATGAAGTTATGGTACCAATCGGATATACACTGAAGTTGATATTCTTCAACTTGTTTTCATATTTTTGGTGTGGTTTGCTCTGTTATCATTTAAATTATTATTATTATTAAAATGTATATGGCATTGTCATGGTTCTGAAATAAAAACTAGTTTCCATCTCTGGATCGTGTCTCCTGTTCTCTCCTTTGTAGAGGTAAACAATTTTTATTCATTTTTGACCTTCCATTGTTTTGGATTTGAACCCAATTAATCCCATTCCTTAGTTCATAGTTTTAAACAAAATGTTAGACAGAAACTGTCCAGTCAGAAATCACCAAACCTTCCCCTACCCCTGAGGGGAAATGTGCAGTGGAAAATTGTATATATTTTAAATAGTTCTTATTATATAAATCTGGAAATTATCATTCCAGGGTTCTCCATAACTCCCACACAACTGCACCCCAAATTCAGAACCACCAGGCAGCTGATAAAAGCCTCTTTTTTTGGCTTTTTGTGTTCCAAAAGCTTGTATCTTTAACCCAGATATCTATTTTATAGATTCACAGCGTACAAACTTTGCAGATATTCCTTTGAAGTTTGCATTTATAAGCCTTTGTGTACTAGCATCTGTAAATTTCCATGTGCCCTGCCTGAACTTCTTGAAGACAGAGTGTGAACAAACATTACAAGTTTTTTGTTAAAGAAAATGCAGGCTCTATATAAAAGACTTTTCCTAAATCCCATTATATCTCCTTTTAACCATTCTTGTTCATTCTCACAGTGTTGCACTACCCTGGTTTCTATCACGTCTCTCCCTTCTGCTTTTGCTCCTACTCCTCCCAGTCTCTAACTTTGGGTTTCTCAAAAAGTTCTTTCAATTCACATAGCCCATTCGACATAATGAAGCCTGATAGCTGGTGGAGTAGCTTTAGACAACATAAGCACCAAAGCCAGGTTTGTTAGCTATATTCTATTGTATTTTGTCAATGCCCTTGAGTAATCCTCAGTTTATCCAGTCACACTTCAAATTTTTCATGACCTTTGACCTAGAAACTCCACTCTGGGAATCTAGCCTAATGAATTAATTCAAACTGGTACAATGAATTATGCACAAAGATGTTTATTGCAAAAATACATGTAATGTTAAAAGTTCAGTAACATCCAAATATCCACCAATGAGGACTGCTGGTAGAGCAGTGATTAAAGTGCTCTGCTGCTAACCAAAGGCCTGAAGTTTGAACCCACCAGCTGCTCTGCAGAAGAAAGATGTGACAGTCTGCTTCTATAAAGATTTACAGCCATGGAAACCCTATGGTGCAGTTCTACCCTGTCCTGTAGGGTTGCTATGAGTCAGAATCAACTTGATGGCAGTGAGTTTGGTGGGTTGGTCCAACAATGGGAGGTAATTAAATGATGGTATGTATTTATACTGGGCTATTAAGGACTGAAAACCCTGGTGGCATAGTAGTTGAGAGCTACAGCTGCTAAACAAAGGGTGGGCAGTTTTATTCCACCAGCCGCTCCTTGGAAACCTTATGGGACAGTTCTACTTTGTCCTGCAGGGTCACTATGAGTTGGAATCGACTCAAAGGCAACAGGTTTGGGTTTTTTTATTTTTTTATTAGGGATTAGTTAAATTATGCTATAAACACATTTTAATAACATCTAAAACCTCTTAAGGTGTACGTTAAGTTACAAAGTATAAACAAAGTAGTGTATGAAGACAATATAACAAAACAGTAACAATGTAAACAGTGGCCCATTATTTCTGTAATATCCAGATTTTCACAAAAAGAGTATATTACTTTTATTAACAGTATAATAACAGCACACACACACACACGCAAATACACATAAACACTAACCACAAGAATGTAAAACTGAGCTGGATGCTCAGCTTTTTATGAATGTAAGAGACTAAAGTGAAGGACAATACTCCACAGAAATGACGGGGCTTATGGAGTGTTATAATTTGAAGATGTGACCTTAGAGAGTTTTCCAGATGAAGGCAGGCAAACTCAGGATCTGGAGGTAATGGGGAAAGTTTAGTTGACGCATCCAGCCTTGTCTTAAATGGAATGCAAAGGAAAACACAGAACACATGGAAGAAAACAGCAATGAGGTTGGAGTTCTCAAAGGCAAATCAGATTTACATTAAGATACTGCTTCTTAAACTTTAATCATTCAGAATTGTTGCCATTCCCGTTTTCTACATACATTGTTTTCTAACTAGTTTTATTTAAATCAATGCCCACCACCTCTCCTCCTTTTTTCTTTAAAGTTTTTATTTATACTTTCAAGCTAAGTGATAATATGTATATAAGTATGGCTCTGTTTTGCCGGTTATATGCTTTTCCTAATATACATCAAAATAAAATATAACTAATAAAATTTAAATATTCATCCATGAACAGCCTGAATTCATCTTTGAGAAATATTGCTTTAGAGCAAGGAGGTGAAGGGAACTTTCTCTAAAGAGACTAAATATATAGAAAATATTGCTGACAGTAGAATAAGACCCCACAGAATAATGTAGAAAGGGTTTGGAGGGTTCTTAACACCAAGAATGGGGGATAGTTTGGGGTGGGGAGTATAGAGCATCAAATGAGAGAACAGATTTATGCATCAGGAAAGTCTGTAGTTAAGGTGGTGCCTGAGTACTCAAGATGAATGAAATTATCTGATCTGGAAGGCTTCAACTTTGGCTAAAGTTATCTTGGACAGTGCTGGTTCTAGAATAGGAAGCATGGACCTTGTGGGTATTGTGTCCTTAGAGCAGGGTGGGACATGCTTCTGTGGCCCGATGATATCAGGTCATTAACTACAGGCAATGAGTCCTGAGCTAGGTGTAACTCTCAGATTGTTGACTAAAATTCTCCCAGGTTTCAGAAGTTTTCTCCCAAAGCATCATCAAAACTCTAGTTTTCCACGACAGCTAGGACCAATATTTCACACTGACCAAAGAATGTGCAACTAAATTTGAAATGGAGAAAAGAGGAAGGTTATACATACCTCTTGAAAGTGAGTCAATTAGCCATATGGCAGAGATTTACCAAAATGTCTAAGGTTTCTGGTATTCTATACCCTTACAAACCATTTTATACGTGTACCTAAAAGACATGGGGAAAGCAAAAAAGAAAGAAAAATGAAAAAAACTCACCACATTAAACAACAACAAAAAATATTGTTATGAGTGTGTTTGTTAACTTTCTTTGTGGTTACCATGAATTTAACCCTTATCTTTCTAAGTTTGAAGCAGTCTACCATTACTTGGTATC
>NW_004444046.1:9743828-9773843 GCF_000243295.1 Trichechus manatus latirostris | reverse complement strand
GAGGTGGTGAGAGGTAAGGAAGAAATCAAAAGAAGCAGAAAAAAAAGCAACACCAGCAGCCAACAAATGGCACTCAGAGAGCCAGCTAGTGCGGGCTTGTGGAATCCAAGCAGCCAGTGTTTCTCGGACAAGAGACTGCGTCCGCAGGAAGCAGAGGGGTCCGAGTGTGGGTGAAGAAGTGTAGGGAGTGGGAAAGCGTATATCACAAAGTACCGGAGCTCTGCAGCCCCTCAGGAAGAAGCAAAGATGGCATACGGAGCCAGGTATTTGAGCGAAAGGAGGGGGAGGTGGTGAGAGGTAAGGAAGAAATCAAAAGAAGCAGAAAAAGGCAACAGCAGCAGCTCTCTCTCAGAGAGCCGGCCCGTTTGGGTGTATGGAATCCAAGCAGCTGGTGTTTCCCGGACAAGAGATTGTGGCCGCAGGAAACAGAGGAGGCTGAGTGGGGGTGAAGAAGTGTGGGAGGTGGGAAAGCATATATTGCAAATTACCGATTGTTTTGTCTCCCGCTGGAAGCTCCGTGAAGCTGCTTTCTCGTATCCCCTGTTTGCTGGTCTCTGATAGGAGTCCAAGATGGCGGATCTGCACTGCGTTAGCTGGTGGGGGACTTCTGCATGAATCTCTTCTTGTTCTCCATTCTCTGTCAGTTTTCTCACTCCATTTGTTGCTTGTCTGAGTTCTTTATCTCTTCATTTGATGTTTTAGGGTTTCAAGATTGTTGTTTTCTCTGTTCTGCTTAGTTTCTCGGGTCTTTGCTGTGGAGGGACGGTGTGGTGCTTCTGCCTAGATCGCCATTTTTCCGGAAGTCGTATACCTTCTACTCTTGACTGGCATTTGAGTAGTTTCCAGTTTTACATATTATGAATAGTGCCACTATGAGCATTTTGTTACTTGTTTTTTTGGTGAACATTAAACATTTCTACAGAGTATATACTTAGAAAAATTAGGTAAGCTGATTTTTTTTTTAACTGCCAAAAATTTGTTGATCCATTTTACTAGCATGGAGAAATAGCGACATCTTGTGCATGAAGTAATGAATTTCAGGTCTTAGTGTATGTTTGAATTTTTTTTTTTTTTAGGAATCTATTATTAATAGTCTGAAGTTTTGTTTAAGAATCCATATGTATAGTGTTAGTGTGTTTATAGTTCCTGTCTCTAGTATTAAAATTAATCTAAAATTTCTTCACTTTGAACACTTAAAGAATTGAGGAATAAAATTCTTAAGCTCTTTAAAATAATTGATAGAACCAAGTAATTAGACAAGATTAATAGATTTACCAAAGGAATGCTATTTTGGTGTTAACTAAAGACTATATCTTAATGCCAATCACTACTCTTAAATTTGCTACAGAGTGAAAGTTTTTAGGGTTTGTGAAGTAAAAAAAAAAAAAAAAATTTTTTTTCTAACTCAAGCCAGTGAAAACTAAACAAAATAAAGTACAAATGCACAAAACAATATGTGTATGAACTAATAAGATAATAAAACAAATTTATATATTGAAATTCTTTAGAATTCAACTAAGAGCATTCTTTGTTCCTTTGCATTTTTTCTACCTCTGTTGAAAGAACTAAACTTTTTTCATTGTATGTCATGGTTTGAATTATGTCCCCCCAAAAACTGTGTGTATCACTTTGGCTAGGCCATGATTCCTGGTACTGTGTGATTTTCCTGTATGTTGTAAACCTGTCTCTATGATGTTAATGAGGGAGGATGGGTGGCAATTGTGTTAGTAAGGCAGGACTCAGTCTACAAGATTGGATTGTATTCTGAGGCAGTATCTTGAGATACAAAAGACAGAAGTGAGCAGTGAGACAGGGGGACCTCGTACCATCAAGAAAGCAGTGCCAGGAGCAGAGCTCATCCTTTGGACAGGGGTCCCTGTGCGGAGAAGCTCCTAGTCCGGGGGAACACCGAAGAGAAGGCTGACAGAGAGGAAAAGCCTTCCCCTGAAGCTGACACCCTGAAATTGGATTTTTAGCCTACTTTGACCGTGAGGAAATAAACTTCTCTTCATTAAAACCATCCACTTTATTTTTATGTTTGTGTGTAACCTGTGTCACAAAATAGCATGTCCTTTAAGACATTATTTGGATTCATGTCTACAGTTCTTGGGTAGTGTAAATGGTTGACATGCTGGGCTACTAACTGAAGGTTGAAAGTTTGTCAGCAGAAAGGCCTGGTGATCTACTTCTGAAAAATCAGCCATTGAAAACCCTAATGGCATGGTTCCATTCTGAGACACATGGGGTCATCATGAGTCAGAGTTGACTCCATGGCAACTATATGGTTGATGTGGCTATAAAGATAAGAGGGATTTGGCAGATAGATGAGAGGGTTTTGACAGACAGAGAATGATTCTTAAGTACTTGTCTATTAGGTTAAGACAAGGTATTGTAGTAATAATGAAGTAGGAGAGCTGGAAGGATGAGAGAGGGGAATGTGTGAATGTAAGACATCAGAGTTAAAGTTGTAGTGATGGGTGAGACAGGAGAGTGTGGCAAACGTGAATTGCAGGTGGAAGTTATTGGAAGTCAATAAAATTACAGGCAAAGATATCAAGTGGACATTGGTAGATAACCAGAATAATTGTAAAACTTAAGAAAATCTGAGGAATTTTTCAAAGCTTTTAATACATGAGGGACAGTGATGTTAATACATGATAGTATTAGTGAGAACCCAAAGTAAATGACTGAAAAACATTAACTATTTTCAATAGAAAATTGGCTGATTAATAAACCTGTAAAACGATGTCCAACTTTGAAATTAATAACTTTAAAGTAAAACAATGAGAAACCATTTACTGTGTCTGAAATTAGCAGAGATTAAATAAAATTATTGGCAAAGGTATAATGGAACAGATACTTTAATAACGTGGAAGTGAACTAGTCAAATCTTTTAGAAAGCATTTTAACAATATTTTTAATATGTATGAATAACCTTGACCAAGTAAAGCCATTTTTGGAAAACTAATAAGAGGGATTGTACAAAATCACTACAGTATTATCTAAAATAATAATAATAAAAAGAAACTAAAAAGAATCTGAATATGCAGCAAGAGCAGAAATGCTTCTCATATAATGCTAAATAGAAAAATATCTTACCCTATTTTATATACAGTATAATCAAATTGTTTAAAAAACAAAAATCTGTGCATATGAAAATAATAGAAGAGAATGTACTAAGATAGAAGAAAATAAATGCTTTTTTTCCTAATTAAAATTTTTTTCTTTTGTGTTTTCCAAATTTTCTCTAATTTGTGTTTTATCCATTCATGCTGGAACTATGTAACCAAATTTATTTAAGAGTAGAACTAACCACCATCACTAATGACACAAAAAAATCCAGTAGACTAAAAATATAAAAGTTCAAATAAATGTAACATGTATAAATAAATAAAATAAGAAAATAAAATTCTGAATTAAAATTCTAATGTTATTAAATTGATTCTAAAGTTATTCTTGAGGAGTAAATGAAAAAGAAAAATATATATTATAAAGTTTAATTTGGTAAAGGCTTTTTGTGAATATCTAGGAAAATTTTAAATGTTTAGACCCTTTGACACAGCAATTCTGCTTCTGAGATTCTAATCTACAAAACTATTAAAACAAGTACAAAATATATGTTTATAAGGCCATTTAGCATAACATTATTTCTAATAGTGAAATCCTCTAAATAACTTGTCTTTCACTGAAGAATGGTTAAATACATTGTGCTATATTTATTACAGAACACTATGTAGGCATTAAAAAGAATGAGATAGGCCTATGTGATATTGATGTAGAAGATTTCTGAGACATGTTGTAGGTAAGAAAAAAAAAATCACAGGAGTTGTGACTTCTGTTAAAAAGTGGGTGTTAGACTCATCCTGTTGATAACAAACATAAATTCTGGGGAAAATATTACAAACAAAGCCATTTAAAGCCAACTAAAATCAGAAACTGGAGAGGATTTGAGCCTTGGAAGAAGAGAGAACCATATGGATGAAACACACATTTATTCAACTTTACCCCTGAGGGCACTCCCTAGTACCCATGGCCTGCGGCATATAAAGCTCGGGCACATAACCACATTCTTATTGGTCTGAGTAGTCAGAAAAAAAATTGGGGGCTGCTTTAGAAGTGGGGACAAATCTTAGAGAAGGATTCATAGAGAGAACCTCAAATCTGCATATGAAATCTCCACAAGTCTTTGGTTAATTTCTGAATTGCACAGGCATGGTGAAGACTCCAAAGAGCCCCTGTGGAAAACAGTATGTAGAAGGCTGAAGGAGCTTAGCAGATATTTCAATAATTGCTCAATAAAAAGAAGACAGAGTTTGAAGTTTGAGCCTTGTCAAGTTAGAAGTGATTGGTAAGCATGCTGGGCTTTCCATTAAAACCTCAGAAGGGCCATGCCTAGGAGAAATGACCATGTCTCAGGACTAAAGAATTTTCTCTAAGACTAAAGGAAAAATGGAAATAGATCCACTCTCATAAAGCTTAAAACCAAGTCTCCATAATAGGAAAAAATCTCAATATTCTTCAGAGGAAGAGAGCAGACTTCAGAGTCCTTACAATATATCACCCATACTGCCAGTATATAGTAATCAAAGGATACTTGTGTGTGTGTGTGAGAGAGAGAGAGAAGAAACCTACTGAAGAAAACAATCAATCAATAGAAATATATCCACAGATGTTGAAGATTCTGTGAGAAAAGATAGACATAGTGGATAAGTATGGGGAATTTCAGGAGAGACTGGAAATTGTTTTTAAAAAAAGCAAAAAGCAAAAAACAAAAAACAAATGGAAATCCTAGAACCGAAAAATTCATTAAGATGGACTTGAAATGAGTGTACTTAAAAATATGTCCATAGAAATAGTCCTAACAGGCACAAAGAAGAAAAAAAAGGTTAAATAAAAATGAACAGAGACTTAAAGACTTATAAGACAGTAACAGGGAGTCAAGCATACATGTAATTGTAGTCCCAGAATGATACTAGAGGCATAAAAATATTTGAAGTAAACACTGGTTGAAAATATCCAAATTTAATAAAAAAAAAACCACACATACATAGCAACTTAGAGTTCCAGTGAATTTCAAGCAAGATAAATATAAAGAAACTGTACATAAAATATCATAGTCAAAGCGTTGAAAAGGTAAAGAGAAACTCTTGCAAGAAGTCTGGGGGGAGTGGGGGAAGACTCATTACATACGGAGGAACAATAATCAGAATGACAGTTAGTTTCTTATTAAAAAAAAAAAAGAGAGAGAGACCTGAAAACAATTAAATGACATCTTTAAAGTGCTGAAAGATCAAACACATACATACGTACATACATACACACACATACACACACACAAACTACCAAGTTTAGAATTTTTCATTTTAGATACTGTATTTTTCATCGCTAAAAATTTAGTTTGGGTCTTATACATATCTTAATTTCTCTCCTCATCATAGTCATTTTTTTCTCTACATCCTTGAGCAGTGAAACATATTTACAATAGCTGTTTTTTTATACTAATTTTATCATCTGTGTCATTTCTGAATCTATGTCTATTGACTGCCTTTTTTCCTAGTTAGGAACCACATTTTTCTGCTTCTTTGTATTCTAGTAATTTTTTTTTTTAATTTGATGCTAGACATTGTGATTCTACATGTTGAGTGTTGAATTTTGTTGTATTCTTTTAAAGAATGTCGGAGTTATTCTAGCAAGCAGTTATTTGGGGGATTAGTTTAATCATTTCAAGGTTTGCTTTTGTGATCTTCTAGGTCTAGTGTAACTTTTATTCTATATAGATAATTCATCCCTACTTTCTAAGGCATGGCTATTCTGGAATCTTTCCTGAATGTCCTGTGTATTCAGTGAGGTCTCTTCTCTGGCTGGAGGCTACTCAAACAATTTTGAAACTGTGTTAGCTCTGGGAATTGTTTGTTTTACAGTTTCTTGGTAATTGTTCTTTTCTCAGAAGTTGATTTTGTCCAGCATTGTGGGATTTTATCCTATACATGCGCAGATTGGTGTCCAATCAAAGATTCAAGAGAACCCCCACACAGAGTACCAAAACTCATTCTCTACATAGCTCTTCCTCACAAACTCTAGCCACCTTAGCCTCTCTGAAGGCTGCAAATTCTAGTTGCATTGACCTCCAACCTCTGTCTCCTTTATTCAGTGGCATTACTGGACTCTTTTTGGGCTTTCCCACCCTGTGACAAAACCTGGGAATAACTTCTAGTCAGAAAGCTGAGGCTATGATAGGATGTGCTTCATTTGTTTCTCTTTTCTCAGGGATCATAGTCCTGTACTACCTATTGTTCACTAAGTGAAAACAGTTGCTTTCTATATTTTTCTCCAGTGTCTAGTTGACAACAAGAGGATAATTCTAGATCACTTAAATCCCTCATGGTCATAAGTGTAAGTCTCATCAAGAATTCTGTATTTAGCAAAATATCTTTTGAAAATTAAGGCAAAATAATGACATTTTCAGACAAATGAAAGCTGAGAGAAATTGTTGCCAGCAGGATTTGCCATACTATAAGAAATGCTCAAGGAAATTCTTCAGGCTGAGGAACTGATAACAGATGGGGACTCAGATATACAGAAAGAAATGAAGAGTACTGGAAACATTAAATACATAGATAAATATAAAATATTATCTTTTATTATTTTCTTAAGTTCTTTAAAAGACAATAGTGATTTAAAATAAAGAAAAATCTAACACTATATTGTTAGGTTTACAACATGTGTAGAACTAAAATATATGACAACAATATCACAAAGGATTGGAGCCGTGCAAATTGAACTGTAATGCTGTTTCTTACATTATACATGAAGTGGGAAAATATTAATTCAAGAAGACTGTTATTAATTAAGAATGCATATTGTCACCCCTAGAGGAAACATGACAAAAATCAACCAAACAAATTAACAAAAACTCTCCAAAGATCTAGTAACTAAACAGCCAATGGAGGAGATAGTATGGAATATTAAAAAATTTGATCAATCTAAAAGAAGACAGAAAAGGAGGACAAAAAAAGAAAGAAAGGAAGAAAGAAAATTAAATGCAGAGAAGATAAATAGAAAAAAAAATAGCAAGATGGCAGATTTAATCTCAATTATAACAAAAATTTAAAGGCAGAGTTCATTAGACTGCATATAAAAAGAAAAAGCCCAACTATTTACTGTCTATAATATAACTGTAACTGTAATGACACAAGACACATTGAACATAAAAGGATGGAAAAAGACACCACGCAAACACTAAGCATATGAAAGTTGGTGTGCTACATCAATGTCAAACAAAATTAACTTCAAGACAAGGAGCATTGCCAGAAATAAAAAGGATCATTTTATAATCATAAAAGAGTGAATTCTTCAAGAAGACATAACAATCCTAAAGTGAATGCATCTGTCTTAGTTATCTAATGCTGCTATAACAAATACCACAAGCGGATGGCTTTAACAAACAGAAATCTATTTTCTCACAGTTAAGGAGGCTAGAAGTCTGAATTCAGAGTGCTAGGGAATGCTTTGTCTCTCTGTTGGCTCTGGAAGAAGGTCCGTGTCGATCAGGATAGCCTCTTCTCAGCCGTGACTGCAGGCAGGCTTCGCTCTGGCCCTCCGCCCCTCAGCACCTCGACCTGACCTCTGCCCTGCTTGAGCAAGTGTTACACAGCTTTTTAGCTTCACCTATAAGTGCCCAGAGGCACTCCACTCTGTCAGGAAGTATCCTGCTCAAAGGCACTCAGCTTTTTTACTCCATGGGTTTTGCTGCTGCCACTTCTCTGCCACTGCTTCTTGCTGCCTTGTGCAGTCTCCGGTGTTACAGCTCTCTCTCTGTGTTTCCTAGTTCTAGGAAGTTCTCAGTGCAAGGTCCAGTCCACAGTCCAAAGGATGTGCTCCACTCCTGTTTCTTCCTCTTGATGGTATTGAGGGCTCGGCACCTAACAACAACAACAACAACAACCCTGTCGGCATTGTGGTTAAGAGCTCGGCTGCTAACTAAAAGTTCAGCAGTTACAATCTACCAGCTGCTCCTTGGAACCCCTATGGGGCAGTTCTACTCTGTCCTAGAGGGTCACTATGGGTCAGAATGGACTTGACAGCAACAAGTATTGGTATCTCTGCTTGCTTCTCTCTCCTTTAATCTCTTGTAAGATAAAAGGTAATGCAGGCCACACCCAGGGGAACTCCCCTTACATGAGATCAGGGCTGTGACCTGAGTAATAGTGTTGCATCCCATCCTAATCCTGCCTCATTAACCCACAGGCAGAGGTTAGGATTTACAATACATTACAAAATGGAGGATAATCACACAATACTGGGAAACATGGACTAGCCACATTGAAACATATTTTTGGGGGACACAATTCAGTTCATGACCACAAATACTATAAAATACAATAATTTAAAATACACGAAGCAGTAATTGGCAGAATTAAAGGGAGAAATAGACAAATCCATGAAGTTGGAGATGTTTACCTCTCTCAGTAATTGATAGAAGTAGACAAAACATTAGCAAAGATACAGAAGATTTGTACAACTCTGTGATGTTACTCCACCATGCATCTGTCAGTTTGTCATACTGTGGCGGCTTGCATCTTACTGTGATGCTAGAAGCTATGCCAGTGGTATTTCAAATACCACCAGGGTCACCTACGGTGGGCAGGTTTCAGCGGAGCTTCCAGACTAAGACAGATAAGGAAGAAGGGCCTGGCAGTCTACTTCTGAAAAAATAGGCCAGTGAAAACCTTATGAATAGCAGCAGAACATTGTCTGGTATAGTGCTGGAAGATGAGCCCCTCAGGTTGGAAGGCACTCAAAACACAACTAGAGAAGTGCTGCCTTCTCAAAGTATATTTGACCGTAATGATGTGGATGGCGTCAAGCTTTCGGGACCTTCATTTGCTGAGGTAGCACGACTCAAAATGAAACAAAACAGCTATAAACAACCATTAATAATCAGAATGTGGAATGTACAAAGTATGAATCTAGGAAAATTGGAAGTCATCAGAAACAAAATGGATCGTGTGAGGATTGATATGCTAGGCATTAGAGAAATGAAATGGACTGGTATAGGCCATTTTGAATCAGACAATTGTATAGTCTACTATGCCAGCAATGACAAATTAAAGAGGAATGGCATAGCATTCATTATCAAAAAGAACATTTTAAAGATCTATCCTGAAGTAAAATGCTGTGAGTGATAGGTTAATATCCATACACCTACAAGGAAGACCAGTTAATAAGACTATTATTTAAATTTACCCACCAACCACTAATGCCAAAGATGAGGAAACTGAAGATTTTTTACCAACTTCTGCAGTCTGAAATTGATCAAACATGTAATCAAGGTTCATTGATAATTACTGGTGATTAGAATGGGAAAATTGGAAACGAAGAAGGAAGGATTGGTAGTTGGAAAACATGGTCTTGGTGATAGAAACGAAGCCAGAGATCGCATGATAGAATTTTGCAAGACCAATGACTTATTTATTGCAAATACTTTTTTCAACAACATAAATAGTGACTATACACACAGACCTCACTGGATGGAAAATACAGGAATCAAATAAACTACTTCTGTGGAAAGAGATGATGGAGAAGCTCAATATCATCAGTTGGAATAAGGCCAGGGGCCAACTATGGAACAGACCATCAATTGCTCATATGCAAGTTCAGGTTGAAGATAAAGAAAATTAAAACAACTCTGCAAGAGCCAAAATATGACCCTTAGTGTATTCCGTCTGAATTTGGAGATCATCTCAAGAATAGATTTGACACATTGAACATTAATGATCAAAGACCAGGTGAGTTGCGGGATGACATCAAGTACATCACACATGAAGAAAACAAAAGGCCATTAAAAAGACCGGAAAGAAAGAAAAGACCAAAATGGATGTCAGAAGAGACTCTGAAACTTGATCTTGAATGTAGAATAGGTAAAGGGAATGGAAAAATGATGAAGTAAGAGAAAATTCCAAAGGGAGGCTCGAGAAGATAAAGTATTATAATAAAAGGTGCAAAGACCTGGAGTTGGAAACCAAAAGGGAAGAACACACTTAGTATTTCTCAGGCCGAAAGAAGCAAAGAAAAAATTTAAGCATTCAGTTGCAATATGAAGGATTTTATGGGCAAAATATTGAACGACACAGGAAGCAGCAAAAGAAGATGGAAAGAATACACAGAGGCACTGTACCAAAAAGAATTGCTTGACGTTCAACCGTTTCAGGAGGTAGCACATGATAAAGAACCAATGGTATTGAAGAAAGAAGTCCAAACTGCACTGAAGACATTGGTGAAAAACAAGGCTCCAGGAATTGACAGAATACCAATTGAGATGTTTCAACAAATGGATGCAGCTCTGGAGGTGCTCACTTGTCGATGCTAAGACATTTGGAAGACAGCTACCTGGCCAACCAACTGGAAGAAATCCATATCTGTGCACATTCCAAAGAAAGGTGATCCAACAGAATGCAGAAGTTATCAAACAATATCATTACTATCACACACAAATAAAATTTTGCTGAAGATCATTTGAAAGCCGTTGTAGCAGTACATCCACAGGGAACTGCCAGAAATTCAAGGTGGATTCAGAAGAGGACATGAAACGAGGGATATCATTATTGATGTTAGATTGATCTTAGCTGAAAGCAGAGAATGCCAGAAAGAAGTTCACTTGTGTTTTATTAACTATGCAAAGGCATTCAGTTTAATAAAATTAGGGATAAAGTTGTAGAGAATGGAAATTCCAGAACAATTAATTGTGATCATGCGGAACCTGTACATAGAAAGAGAGGCAGTCATTTGAACAGAACAAGGGGATAAACTGGGTGGTTTAAAATCAGGAAAGATGTGTGTCAGGGTTGTAACCTTTCACCTACTTATTTAATCTGTATGCTGAGCAAACATTCCTAGAAGCTGGACTATATGAAGAAGAACATGGCGTCAGGATTGTTGGAAGACTCATTAACAACTTGCAATATACAAATGACACAATCTTGTTTGCTGAAAGCGAAGAGGACTTGAAGCACTTACTGATGAAGATCAAACTCTACAGCCTTCTGCATGGATTACACTTTAACATAAAGAAAACAAAAATCCTCACACCTGGACCAATAAGCAACATCACAGTAAATGGAGAAAATACTGCAGCTTTCAAGGATTTCCACAATCAATGCCCATGGATGCAGCAGCTAAGAAATCAAATGACATATTGCATTGTGCAAATCTTCTGCAAAAGACCTCTTTAAAGTGTTGAAAAGCGAAGATGTCACTTGGAAGACTAAGGTGCACCTGACCCAAACCATGATATTTTCAATTGCCTCATATGCATATGAAACTGAACAATGAATAAGGAAGACTGAAGAAGAACTGAAGCCTTTGAATTATGGTGTTGGCAAAGAATACTGAATATACTATGGACTGCTAGAAGAACGAATATGTCTGTCTTGGAATAAATATAGCCAGAGTGCTCCTTGGAAGCGAGAATGGCGAGACTTCATCTCACGTACTTTGGACATTTTATCAGGAGGGGCCAGTCCCTGGAGGAAGACATCATTCCTGATAAGGTAGTGGGTCATCGAAAAAGAGGAAGACCCTTGATGAGATGGATTAACACAGTGGCTGCAACAACGAGCTCCAACATTGCAATGATTTTGAGTATAGAGCAGGAGTGGGCAGTGTTTTGTTCTATTGTACATAGAGTTGCTAAGAGTTGGAACACATGAAACGGGCCCTAACAACAACAGTGGTGTTACTAAGAGTGAATGAACCGCGTGACAACTAACCACAAAGAAACCAACCAATCAACTTGATCTAATTTAATTTATAAAACACTATATCCATCAACTGAATAATACTAAGATAAATCAGATGCTCATAATACTACGATAAATCAGTATCAACAAATTTCAAAGTATTGAAATCATGTACTCTGTCTACAACACTGTTACATTAGAAATAATAAAAAAGTAGCAGAATAGTATGTATTGTATGATCCTATTTATGTTAAACAATATTAATCCAGTCAACCAATATATTATAAATATTAAAAAAATATTTACATACTTGTAGAGAAAAAGTACTGGAAGAATATGGGTCAAAGATTACTTCTTAACAACAGAATGGAAATAGAAAAGAGGAGTCAAGTGGGACATTCATGCTTTATTTGTATTTATTGTTGACTTATTTTAATTTATATAGTGTATATTTAGGACTGATAGAATAAGTCTTATAAGGAATAATATCACAATATGATACAAGAGCCAAAACAAACCTACCAATGATCATTATGATGATACAGGACTAAGTAACATTTTGTTCTGTTATACATAAGGTTGCTGCGAGTCAAAGCTGATTTGATGACAGCTAAATCCAATGACAATAAAGAATAAATATGTGACAACAGCTAACAAAGTTTTAAAATAGAAAAAGAATGAAGACGGATCTGCTTTAACTGTCAAAATGTTTTGTATAGCTATGGTTATTAAGAACTTGAAGTGCAATTATAGGAAGCAACAAAGAGCTAAATGGAATAGAGTCCAGTAACATACTCATTGGGTATGGAAATTTAGTAGATGATAAAAGTGGCATTTAAAGTTGCTGGGCAAAGAGTGTAATCCTTAATAAATGGTGTTAAAAAAATTGGCTAAGTGCTTGGAAAAACTTTAGATCTTGGGGTAGTCATTCATCAGTGCTGTCCACTGTACATTTTTAGCTCTCTGTGTTTTTGGTGCCTAGTAAGATTGCGTTTTCTCACCACCTTTTAAGTTGCTGTGGTCAGGTGACTTGTTTTGGCCAATGAGATGTAAGCAGAGTTGGCAGGTGTTACTGCGTGTGTCTGTTCCAGTTGGTCAGTATGCAATTTACCATTTCCTTTCCTGCTGTTGCAGTGATAATGTTGAGATAGTGCTTCTGTCAGACTGGCTCCCTGAGTGACACAATGAGCAGAGCTTCTCCTTACCTGTCTGCATTAGACAGGCAGCACAAGGGCAAAGTAAAATTTTATTGTGTTAAACCACTAGATTTTGGTGAGTTTGCTACCACAGCATAACCTGATTAAGGTAAAAAATGGTACCTAAAATTTAGGGGATGTTGTATTAAAACATCTAAAATTTGTTGCATTGGCTTGAAAGCTGAGAAGTAGGTGGGAAGAAAATTATTCTTGGAGAAGATAATATTCTCCATGCTCTGCAATAGCAAACTGTTGTATACAATAATGTGGATGGCAGATTATGTATCTAATGAACTTTTTATCCTAGGATAAAAAGATTGGAAAACAGAATGATAATAGCATGCTTTGGTTGCAATAGCCTGAGTCTGGCAAAATATTACAAGAAGATTAGCTCAGATAGAAACTTCTGGTTTGCAAGCAGTAATGAAAGAGACTATAATGAAGAAAAAAAAAAAACCCAAAGCCATGGCTATCGAGTTGATTCTGACTCATAGCAACCCTATTGGACAAAGCAGAACTGCCTCATATGGTTTCCAAGGCTGTAAATCTTTGTGGAAGCAGACAGTCATATCTTTCACCTGCAGAGTGGCTGGTGGATTTGAACTGCTGAACTTCTGGTTAGGAGTTGAGCACTTTAACCACTACACCACTGGGGCTCCTTCATGAATTTGTAGGAATGGAAGAGGTAATTGTTTCTCCATCTCAAACAGCTCAAGATAAAATTGAAAAGTAATTTCAATAATAAAGGTAAGTTAAAACTCAGTTTTTATTTGTGATTGCCAAAAGCTGAAAACAACCCAAATGCCCCCCAACTAGGGAATGAATAAACACACCACCACTGTTTTTTTCTTTTTATAGTACATCTGTTCTGTAGAATCTTTCCTGAAAGGAACAAACCACTGATACATGCAACAACATGGATGAACCTCAGATGCATTATGGTAAATGAAAGAAGTCACACTCAAAATGTAGCATACTGTATGTTTCCATTTATATGACATATTTTCAAAGGCAAAGCTATAGGGACAGGAAAAGATCAGATTGCAACCGAAGGACACCAGAGGTGGTTACATGACTGTATACATTCGTCAAAACTTGTACAACTGTTCATTAAAAGGGTATATCTGAATATGTTTGTAAGCTCAGGAGGAGCCCTGTTTTAACAATTATAAAGCTGAGCAGGAGTAGAGGACACTTGATGGTCCTAGAGAAGATGCAAGAAGTTAGCCTACTTAAGGAGGAAAGACACATTTTCCTCAGAGATAAAAATAACCATAATCATTTATTGAGCACCTATGATGTACCTATTAGAACCCTTCTACTAAGCACACTTATATGGCAAGATACACTTTAACTCTAATCCTTAGAACAGCCTGTGAGAGAAGTATTATTATTCCCACTGTAAGGAAAATGAAGATCAGAGAGATTAAATAGCTTGCCCAAGGTTGCTTAGCTAGTAAGTAATGGAGCTCAGCAGATCTGTCTGACTGCTGAACACTAGCTCTTCGCTCTCTATAATGCTGAAAACTGAATGGGTGATGACTGAGATTTTCAGGGGCAAAGAAGTTGAGGAAATTATAATCAGGAGATTCTATCACAGCAACATTGTGAGATTAGGCCATCTGTTAGCAGGGAGGGGATTAATAGGATGCAGTGAAGTTGAAGACTTGAGAAGAGTGGGGAAAATTGAAGGAGGTTGTGATGATTTTGACATTGTTCTAGTCTTTGTCCTTGTACCACCGGGACGAGACGCCATTCCATTCTCAGATTTAAGAGGAAGAAGTCTGGCTGTAAGATGCAAGAGACCCACAATAATGTTCATTCAGTGCAAATTATCATAAGAATGTGCAACTTGAGAGCCTCATATTTTGCAAAGACCAATTCTTATCCATTCCCCAATCCCCGTTCATTTCTGTGTTCTGTTTATAAAGAATATGTCATTGAAGTTATAGTGTATTCTGGCGAGTGGAAGAGGAACTTTGAAGTATAAAAAGGAATTGTAATTTGCAGATGATTGTCAGCCTAATCTCTGATGGATTGATTATCCTTGATTTCCCACAAATTCTTTAGCTGGACCTCAAAAAAGATCTTTCAAACTTAAGGTGTAATATCATAACTGGAAACTCAAAACCCATAACATTAACAGACTGAACTCAGAGAGATCTCTTCTATGAATATTACTCCACTAAATAGTAAAGTTTGTGTCGGTTTCCATTTACAAGGGTACATATCATGAAGCCTTGGGAATTTTCATGGTAGATATTGTGGGTAACATTTAGAGTTGAAAGTACTAGGAACACTTTCATAGAACAAAACTGAATTGATTCAGTGAGAGTTAAAATGGAAAGGAACCTTAGAAATTATCTAGTTCAATTTCTTTTCATTTTGTGTGTGAGTAAAATAGTCTAGATTAAATACTTTTCTATTTACTCTTGAAAATTTAACCAACTGCAGCGCACGTATTTTTAAAATTTGTGTTGCATTTCTTTCTCTTTATTCCTTTGTTATATTGTATCTACAAGGTGCCAGACATTGTGGAAAGTAATAAGGATATACAATTAAAAGACAGTCACGCTAAATAGTAATGGTCGAAGGTATTTTAAAACACTTGCATGTATTATATTTTTTGCTCACTTTTAAGGCAGCATATTATACTAGAAAGAATGTTGGCGTCTTAGTTTCCTAGTACTGCTGTAACTGATATACCACAAAGGAATGCCTTTAAAGAACAGAAATTTATTTCCTCACAGTTCAGGAGGCTAGAAGTCTGAATTCAAGACACCAGCTCTAAGGGAAGCCTCACTCATTTGTCTCTGGGTGAAGATTCTTGTCTCACCTTCTGCAGCCCTGGTGTTCCTCAGTTCCTTGGTGATCCTTACATGTGCTTCTGTAGTCCCCAGCTGAGCTGGCTTCTGTGTCTAATTGGCAATTTTTACATCTCAAAAGTCATTAGGTTTTAGACCCACCCTACACTGATACGGCCACATTAACATAACAAAGAAAACCCAATTCCCAAAAGGGATTACATCCAAAGGTATAGGGGTTAGGATTTCTATACTTGTTTTTGGGGAAATAAAATTCAATCCATAATAGTTAGATTAAAAGTCAAAAGACTAAGTTCTAACCCTTCTCACTCTCTTCAGGATTCAGTTTCCTTGTTTCAAAAACTAAGATATAATCTCTAATATGTTTTAAAAATTATGTGTCTCTTGTCCCTTTAGAAAATAAAAAGTCTGCAATTTTTAAAATAATACTATTCAAATAAATGAGAGTTTAGATGGATAAATAGGAGTCCTTCTTATAAATAGGATGATTAAAAAACTTGAAAATTGTGAGATCTCTATCTCGGAATATGTATATTAAGAAAACAATCATCAGTCCTGAATGGTGTTGAAATATTTGTAGAGGACAGTGTGAATCTGTTAGTCTGTAGAGGTTTCCTCTAGATCTATAGTGTTATGGTTATGTCCTCAACGTGGTAGGTGAACTATATCACAACACCCCAGTCCTCATCATCCAGAGCTTATTATCTATAAAAAACCAAAAAATCAAACTCACTGAGTCAATTCTGGCTCATAGTTGGCAGCCATAGCTCTTAACCACTATGCCACCAGGGTTTCCTATTATCTATAGGTGAATGAAATTTTAGTATATTTCTATTGGTTCACAGATGTGCCATAACATCCCAGAGGTGGTATCAAGGTTGGAAACAGATGATCTTTCAAGACTTTTATAAGAAAGTATTTTAAGTAGAGCTGCATGGAGTAACAAGAGTTCAGTATTTACTGTATTAGAGCCGGTGTACTGGTTAGACACATAGTCTTGAGATCATATTTGGAAGTTTTCAAATAAAGATCCCTTATAAAACGGAGGGGGTGGTGCTCCTTAGACATAAACGTTATTTCCTTTACACAGGAATGATAATGACACCACTACTCTCTTACAGTCTCTCTGGCAGCTTTTCTCACCAAGGCAGTTACAGAAGAATGAAAGCTTCAGGCTTTGGGAAGGCTGAGTTTTTGTGTCTGGAACTCTTTCATTAGATCACACTGTTAAAGCCACAGCTCCTTCCTAAGGGAGACTTTTCTTGCTTCACAGCAGCTTTGTTTATTCTGCCTGTAGGTGCTCAGTTCTCCTGCACTCCATGCAGACCAATCTTACTGAAACGGGGAAAATGGTTCCTATGGAAAGTGCACCACTGTTGGCTTAACCAGTTATTATAAATAGAAAAAGTATAGGTCTGATTTTTGGGAGAAAGAGAAAATATCTTACAAGTTATATCTGGACATCTCCAAGAATGAACAGATATAAAATAAGACAGCTAGCATTTGCACAGCACGTATGTTTGGCTTCCTTTTTTATGGTGCTATTTATTTCCAGGAAAGGTACAAAAATGACTCCACACTCCCTGGAGGATATGAAGGAAAAAACATAATGTACAAACTTCATTCTCATTTACCCATATGCCCAACAGTCTCAGAATCCTCTCATAGAAGAAAGAGGGACTAAAGAACATGATGATTTTGAACTCTTTTCAATTACTTATATTTTTTATTTTTCTTTGTTCAGAATCTCAAGGTATGAAATATCATCTTGACTTTCTTCAGTGAAATGTCAATGGAAGTTTCCACTAATGGAATGCTAGCTCTTCCCCCCTATGGCTCAGTGATGTAATTTCATCTTAATCTTTCACTGCCTTTTTCTGTTTAAAATTTGGGCTTTTCATAGAAACATTCTCACAGATATTAAACTTAAACACTACACGTATACATTGCTTATTTTTGTGAGAATCATTTCTTGGTTTGAAAAATATAGCAGAAGCTTTTTTTGTGAAGATGGAAGCTTGAACACATTCCTCAAATCCAAATCAATAACAAACTTCCTTTCCTGAACCAAGCAGCTGTTAGACAACTGAAAGAGGGCCTGGAAGGAATGAGCCAGGCCTTAGCTCTCCAGAGAACAGATGGAGAGAAATGTAGGACCTTTTTCCATTCTGCTCTTAAGGATGCCTCTGGAGACAAGTGAGAGCTATGAGATATTCAAAATTTTGTAAATCCTGAAGAAAGCTTGCTCTACAGAGACCTGCAAATCCCAAGGAGGAAAGATGAGTATTCCTGTGAAGACTATCCAGAAGGGATACCCAAATAGGTGGTATGGGTCCTTTCCAACCCCAAGACCTGGAAAGGGCTAGCTTTTGCACATGAGAAAGACCACAAGCAGAAAGAAGTTTTTGTGATGCTGCCACATGGAACTGAAAACCTACTGGTTGGTATATGCTGCTGTTGTTGTTGTTAGGTGCTGCTGAGTCAGTTTCAACTCATAGAGATCCTACGTACAACAGAATGAAGCACTGTCTGGTCCTGTGCCATCCTTACAATCATTGCTACGTTTCAGCCCGTTGTTGTAGCCACTGTGTCATTCCATGGCATTGAGGGTCTTCTTTTTTGCTGGTCCTCTACTGTACTAAGCATGATGTCCTTCTCTAGGGACTGGTCCCTCCTGATAACATGTCCAAAGCAAGTGAGACGAAGTCTCACCATCCTCGCTTCCAAGAAACACTTTGGCTGTATTTCTTTCAAGACAGACTTGTTAGTTCTTTTGGAACTCCGTGGTATATTCAATATTCTTTGCCAACACCATAATTCAAAGGCATCAGTTCTTCTTTGGTCTTTCTTATTCATTGTCCAGCTTTCATATGCATATGAGATGACTGAAAATATCATGGCTTGGGTCAGGCATACCATAATCCTCAAAGTGGCATCTTTGTTTTTCAACACTTTAAAGAGGTCTTTTGTAGCAGATTTGCACAATGCAATGCATCATTTGATTTCTTGACTGCTACTTCCATGGGTGTCGATTGTGGATCCAAGTAAAATGAAACCCTTGACAGTTTCAATATTTTCTCCATTTATCATGATGTTGCTTGGTATATGCCAGTTCCTTGTTAAGTATGGTCGAGGACTATGCTTATTTACATCTTCTGGGGGCTTAATAAAAATGCAGAATCTCAGGTCCCACCCTAGACCTGCTGAATCAGAACCAGGATTTTAACAAGATTCCCAGTTGACTCACAGGCACATTAAAGTTTGAGACACCTACAGCTGCATCTCCCTCCACTTGTGGGATTATTGCCACTAAAATATATTAGTAGCTCGACTCAAGTCCCACTGAGAAGACAAAAATCCTACCAATGGCAGCTACTAGCCAAGTACTATTACAGACGACTGATGAGGACTTCAGGAGATAAATAACAGTGTAAATATTTTTTGTGTGTGTGAAATTGAGATACTTGATGTTTGAACTAAAAAAGTTGATAGACAATTTTGAGGAGAAAATGGTCACTTGAATTAGTGGCCTTGAAGATGAAGTGAAATAAATATCTCAGAATAAAGAAAAAAAGACATAAAAAATGGAATCATGAGGGGAAAATATAAAAGATAGTAGATTCAGGAATCCTAGAATTCAAATAATAGGGGTTCTAGAGAAAGAAAAAGGAATACATGGAGAAGGGGAAATAATTTCACAAACAATAGAAGAAATTTTCCTGTCCTAAAGATAGATTGAAGTTTATAGATTGAAGGGGTTTAACAAATTGCACACAGGATTGAGGAGGAAAGACAGATCAAACATATCATGATAAAATCTCGAAATTCTAAGAATAAAGAGAACATATTAAAACAGCAGATGGAAAGAAAAGTTGCTTACCAAAGGAAAAAAAAATGCATTGACATTGAAATACTTATCAGCAAAAAGTGGAATTACAGTCACAGACAAGAAAGGACTGTAACACTGTCTAGATGTTACCTGTTAGAGAGGAGGAATGATTTTTGCAGAGCTGCAGGAATTGGGAGAATGTATTTCCACTTATCCTGTGTGCAGACAATAGCTGAGAAAGAATGCCACCTGAAAAACAATGAATCAGGAAAGGCCCCTGTGATAAAACAAGATGAGGAGGAGACAGTTGTAAGCAGACAGATAGATGGATAGATGGATGGATGAGTGGATGAACAGATGGATGAATGGATAGATAGATAGACAGGTAGAGTGAGCAGAATTCTCTAAACAGGAAATGTATTTCTAGGGAAAACTTAATAATAGTCTGACACAAAAAGCCCAAAAGCATCTCAAAAAACCCTAGGTATTGGTTGACTAGGGGTGTGTGGTGGGAATTAAAAACATTTTATTTTCTCATCTTGTTGGGGTCAGAGAGGAAAGCAGTTAGAGAATATGGTATCTTTCTTGAGGAGAATGATTGGTACTTTTTTATATTTTGGGAGTGTAATGGTTAATTTTGTGTGCCAATTTGGCTAGGCCATGGTTCCCAGTGGTTTGGCCAAATACTGGTCCAGTTGTTGTCATGAAGCGGTTACATATGATTAAATCACCTGGCCTTCAGTAGAGCAGATTACCTTCCATAATGTAATATAATGCAATGCAATCACTTTCCATAATGTAATCTAATGTAGTATAATCAATCAATCTGTTGAAGTCATATCGGGGTAGAGTGGATCCTAAACCTAATCACTTCTGGGTTATAAAAAGTGCAGAATAGACAAAGAAACACACACAGGGGAAGACAGACAATGTGGAAGAATGATCTACAAACAAAGGGTTTCTGGTAGACATCTAAAACTAGGAGAAAGGCTCACACAAGGAATTGACATCGTCAACACCCTGATTTGGACTTCCAGCCTCCAGAACTGTGAGAAAATAAATTTCTTTTCTTTAAAGCCACCCACTTGTGTTATTGTGTTACACACACTAGGAAACCAAGGCAGAAAATTGTGTTTGATTATGAACCACTGGTAGAATAAATAAATGAAATAAAACTCTAAATTAGCAAGGAACAAATAAAGAATAATAACTTAAAAACCAGAAAAAGTAAGGACAAAGAAAAAGAGAACACATTAAAGTGAGCAGGAAGTATAAAGTGAGATGGAAAGAATAAAATCAGTTACATCAGTTATTACCTAAATATGAATGGGCTGAATTTTCTTATTTAAAGATAGAAACTGCATGAAAAAAAGAAATTGCATTAAAAAAATAAAATCCAGCTATATGTTATTTATAAGAAACACAATGTAATAAAGAAAGGTGAAAAGTAAAGGGATAGTTGAAGAGTTACCAGGCAAATAAAAACTAAAGGCAAGCAAGAGGTACAATAATAATATCAATCAATCTGGAATTTAAGGTTAAAAGGGATAAAGATATACTTTAATGATTAAATGCTCAGTAAATCTATAGGCACTTATCAGTGGTAGCAAAAAAAAAAAAAAAATTAACATGAAAGGTGATCTTGACAAAAATACATTTATAGTGGAAGATTTTAATACACACTTTTTAGAAATGCATAGGTCTATCAACAATAGGTCTTAAAATCTAAAAATATATATATATATCTTTTGCCCTAACAATTCTACCCTTGAATTCTACTCTTGAAAATCTAACCTGTAGAACTAAAAGGGCTCCTTAAAAGCCTCAGTATATATTATCATACGTACACAAGTGTATTATTGCAGCATATTTCCTAATAGTAAAAAACCCAGAAGCAAAGTGAATGCCCCTCAATGAGGAGGTATTTGAATAAATACTTAAAGAGAAAATATTTTTATTATGGAAAATTTCAAACCACCTAAAGGTAAAGAGCATAGTATAATGAACTGCTATGAACTCAATGATAACATTAAAAGCTACCAATATCTTTTCCAATCTTATTTTATCTATCCAACCCCTCTACTTTTTTTCTTCCTGAACTATTTAAAAACATATCTCAGTATTAGGGCTCCAGCATTATATCATTTCACCTATAAATACTTCAGATAAAGAGTCGTAAAAAATCACCACAATATCATTATTCAATGTAGGAAAAATTAATAGTAATTCTTTAATATCATCTGCTCCTATAAAGATTACAGCCTAGAAAACCCTATAGGGCAGCCCTACTCTGTCCCATGGGGTAGCTAAGAGTGGAAATTGACCCAATGGCACCCAACTACAACAATACCCACTTAAGCACTCAATGAAATGGATTGACACAATAGCCACAATCAAAG
Source organism: Trichechus manatus latirostris (assembly GCF_000243295.1). NCBI lineage: Eukaryota > Metazoa > Chordata > Mammalia > Sirenia > Trichechidae > Trichechus > Trichechus manatus. The sequence goes on along the minus strand of NW_004444046.1, from coordinate 9,751,856 downwards.
ATCATGAAAATGGTGCAATGAAATAACATAAACAGATTCCCCAAATGTGAAGACACCTATAATCCTCTTTATCACTTCTGGGGCATCTGTTCCCATCTCCACTCAACAGTTATTTCCTCTTTTAAGTTGTTCTATATTTAGTCCAAAGACCAGACGAGTTGTGGAATGATATCAAGGACATCATACAAGAAGAAAGCAAAAGGTCGTTAAAAAGACAGGAAAGAAAGAAAAGACCAAAATGGATGTCAGAATAGACTCTGAAACTTGCTCTTGAATGTCGAGTAGCTAAAGCAAAAGGAAGAAATGATGAAGTAAAAGAACTGAAAAGAAGATTTCAAAGGGCGGTTTGAGAAGGCAAAGTAAATTATTATAATGACATGTACAAAGAGCTGGAGATAGAAAATCAAAAGGGAAGAACACACTCGGCATTTCTCAAGCTGAAAGAACTGAAGGAAAAATTCAAGCCTTGAATTGCAATAGTGAAGGATTCTATGGGAAAAGTATTAAACGATGCAGGAAGCATCAAAAGAAGATGGAAGAAATACACAGAGTCATTATACCAAAAAGAATTGGTCAGTGCTCAACCCTTTCAACAGGTAGCATATGATTAGGAACTGATGGTACTGAAGGAAGAAGTCCAAGCTGCACTGAAGGCATTGGTGAAAAACAAGGCTCCAGGAATTGATGATATATCATTTGAGATGTTTCTGTAAATGGGTGCAGTGCTGGAGGTGCTCACTTGTCTATTACAAGAAATTTAGAAGAGAGCTACCTGGCCAACCAACTGGAAGAGATCCATATTTATACCTATTCCTCAGAAAGATGATCCAACTGAACACAGAAATTATTGAACAATATCGTTAATATCACATGCAAGTAAAATTTTGCTGAAGATCATTCAAAAGCAGCTGCAGCAATATATCGACAGGAAACTGCCAGAAATTCAGGCCCGATTCAGAAGAAGACATGGAACCAGGGATATCATTGCTGATGTCAGATGGATCTTGGTAGAAACAAGGAATACCATAAAGATATTTACCTGTGTTTTGACTATGCTGCACTATAGCTGAGCAATTGGCCCTGTCCATTGGACAAGGAAGTAAAAAGTACTGTGCCCACAGGTGAGCAAACAACAAAGAATGCACAGTCCACCTGCTCATACGTAACCAGATAAAACAAAAAAGCAGGACGAAGCAAACAAATCAACTATCAATAAACAAAGAAAATAACTACTGAATGTCTCGAAGACAGCAGACATTATCAAAGCATATTAAAAAACCTAACAGAATGGTTCCAGTAGGCGTCCAACATAAAACACCAGATGACTTTCAAGCAGAAGAAAAGGCACTGGAACTACCTGATAGGGAATTCAAATCTCTAATATTCAGAGCTATCCAAGAGTTGAAGCAAAAAGTAGAAAAAAATGAGGAAAAAATAGACAAATTCATGGAAAAAACAGACAAAACAATGGAAGAATTCAGGAAAACAATACAGGAACAAAATGCCAAAATAAATTCACAACTGGAAATCATACAAAAACAATAATTAGCAATCCAAAAGATAAACAACAAGATTTCAGAAATGGCTAGTGTCATAGAAGGTCTGTGGAGCAGGTTTGAAACAATGGAAGATAGGATCAGCAAAATTGAAATCGAGGACAAATACTTGGATCCCATTTTGTTTGAGGAAAAAATCAGAAAAAAGAACAAAGAAAAATGAAGAAACTCTGCAAACAATGTGGGATACAATCAGAAGCAAAAATTTGCCAGAGATTAGAGTTCCAGAACAGGGGAAGAAAACGGAAAACACAGAGGCTCATTGAAGAATTGCTGACAGAAAACTTCCCTAATATCATGAAAGATGAAAAGCTGACCATTCAAGAAGCTCAGTGAACCCCGTATAGGATAGACCCAAAAAGAAAATCACCAAGGCATATCATAATCACACTCGCTAAAATCAAAGACAAAGAATCCTGAGAACAGCTAGGGAAAAACGAAAAGTCATGTACAGAGGGGAAACAATGAGACTAAACTCTGATCAGTTGGCAGAAACCATGCAGCTAAGAAGGCAATGGGATGACATATATAAAATCTTGAAAGAAAAAAATTGCCAACCAAGAATAATATATCCTGCAAAACTCTCATTCAAATATGATGGTGAAATTAGGACATACCCAGATAAACAGAAATTAAGGGAATACGTAAAAACCAAACCATACTTACAAGAATTATTAAAGGGAGTCCCTCAGTTTGAGAACAAACATCAGACAACAGCCTGAATCTAGGATGCAAGATCGCACCAGCCAGATACTAACCTAGGAAATGAACTCTCAAGGACTATTCAGAACCAAAAATATTCACGTCTACTCGGCATAGCTACTTGGATGTCTATTGGGCATCTCCAGCTTCACGGGTTCAGAAATTACAAATAAAATTCTTGCCTAACATCTCTCGTTCCTCTAGCCTCTTTCTGCATCATGCTCTTCCTGGTTCAGTATACTCTAGCCTTCTTTTCATTACTAGAAAACGCAAACTTCAGGGCCTTTGCATTGTCTGTTCTCTCTGGAAGACTCTGCCCTCAGATCTGTACATGCTGTCTCCTTCAAATCATTCAGGTCTCAGTGCTAATGTCATGTCCTCAGAGAGACGTTCCCTGACTAAACTACCTAAAGCAGCCCCCTCCTCCATTTTTTCTATTCTGGTACTATTTTATTTTTTTTATACCACTTTCACTATCTGAACTTTTGTTTGTTTATTGTCTGTCTCTCTCCATTAGAATACACACTCTAAGAGCAGAGACATTTTCTGGCTTTGTTCTCATGTATCTTAGGCAACAGGAAAACACTTTATAGTACATAGTAGCTATGGAAATACTCAAATCTTTCCTTTTTCAAGTATATGTGAACAGAAGTCTATGGAAAACCAATGAGGGTGCAGACAATAGTATAATTTCTAGTGGCAGTGTGGGTTCACACTGGGAGTCTACATATTGGCTCCACTGGCCCTTTGATTTCGCCAGCGTTGCCCTCAACACATTCCATCAAATCTGATTGAAACCTCTGTTTGTGGAATTCTGATTGTGTAGTGGGGTGGTTTTAGGCTTTTGCAAACCAGTCAAGTGAAACACTTTGAAGTATCTAAATCTCAAAGTCATTTGTATGATCTGGCTGAATATCCTGTTAGTTCTGCGTGGATGAAGCTCAAGGAATGCCCAAGAAAATCATCCTATGTGGGTTTTTTTTTTTTCCTTTTTCCTTCTAGACAGTTTTGCACTATAAATAAGACTCTCCTCAGCAAGCTCTTGGTGTTACAATAAGCTGGCCTGGAATTCACAGCTAGGTCTTGGTGTTCTCCTGTTGAAGAAAAACAAATTCACAGACAACTCTGTGATCAGGATAGATAAAAACAAAAACAAGACCACTCTGTAGTCATATCTGAACACCAACAAAACATCGACATTCTCCAAGCCACAAAATAGCAAACATCTTACTTTTTCAGCTAATATGAATGACTGCTATTTTTAAAATAAATTACAGCTTTAGCCTCATTCTAGTCTGCTCTCCTTTTAGATAAGATATATTGAGATACCCAGTTAAGAATTACTCCTGCTTTCTGATAGCACTCAATTCACAGCAACCCCCCACTTCTTAGACCCTACCCAAATCACCCAACCCAAGTCCAAATCCTAAAATAAGTTCTTTCTAACACCCTCTTAGTAATATACCTCAAGATTCCCATGGTGTGTGCTCTTCCTTGAAGCAATGAGTAATAAACCCCTTTCAGGGGCGGATTACCCAGTAAGGTACTTAGGGATTTACTTGTGTTTACTTACTAATCTGTAGTGACCAATTTCACCTGTTTTTCACCACTTTGAGGATGTGGTGAAACCCTTGTGAAATTAATCACCACAGATTAGTAAGTAAGCACAATTAAGCCCATGTGTGCCTTGCTTACTATAAGCCAGGGGGTACTATGCTTATTGGTTATTTTGTCCCTGTGCCTTGTTCAATGGCTGGTGTGTTTTTGGTGGTCTTTGCCTGGAGGACATTGGCAGCTCATTACGTTTGCTGGCAACTAGTAAATATACTGGTATTATCTATACCCAGGTATCCCCATATAAAAGCAAATTCTGGGACTCCTTGTTGGGTGACTTCACATAGCAGTAATACACTATATAATCATGCAGATAGCAGCAGCTAAGATATGCTGACAGAAATACTGCTTCCTCCTCCTCCAAAAGCCTGCTGCTCTGTGTCTTAGGGTAGTGACCCTCAAACTGTGATGTGCAACTGAATCATCTGGAGATCTTATTTAAAGAATGCATATTTTGATTCAGTAGGTCTGGGTGGGGCCTGAAATTCAATTTTTCATTTGTAATAGGCTTTCAGGTGATGTTGAGGACCAGACTTTGAGTCGTAAGTTCTTAGACAACCATCAGGCTGCAGGCTTCAGCTTCTATTTCCCTTTCCCTCAGTTAGGGTGCTCAGATGACCACCAGTCAGGTAAGATGTGGGATATGTCCTAAAACTACAGACCTCTACTTACTTTCTTTTTGGGGCCAAGGGGTAAAAAAAAAAGTTTAAACATAAAAGGAAACTTTGTGTTCCTAGTCATAAGGCACAAACAAGAGCAAAAGTATTTGAATTTTATTTTTAGCAAGGTTATTATCTGAATATCTATGTTTGGAGTCTTCCAGAAGTAAGTACATGCTGGGACAAGGATTTGAGAGGAAGTAGGGAGGTGATCCCAGGAAACACCAGTAGGAGAGTAGGGAAGTAAGGCATGAAAAAGAAGGAAGCCAATAGAGAGTATATAATCAAGCCTGTTACCACTGTGGACAGCTGGAGTTTAATCCCACTAGGGAGCTCTGAGAGTCCATGTAGAACATACACATAATGTTATCTCAACAGAGGGGTTATTATTTTTTGTTTGAGGCCTGCTTCTGGGGACATGAACTCCTAACACTTTTGGCTTACCCTTCTAACAGGCCTAATGTGCTCCCAAGTCAGAATAAAAGCAGTCCAGTAGGGAGTTGCACTTATTCACAGTAGCAACCTTCAGCTTAGAGGTGAGTGCTGAGAAAATATGGGCAGAACATGGACAGCAACTGTTCCCTGATTGGCTGGAGACTTCATTTAAAATATAGGTGAGAACTGCCTCAGCTACTACCCTCAAGAAATGCTTCTGATCGAGGAAAGAATATGCCAGTAGCTAGTTCATGTCACAAACTACATTTTCCATTAAGGGTAGGGCCTTCATGTCAATTACCATTTCCATTGACAGTAGGGACTTCTGAGAGATCAGGAGATACCATCTCAAATGGATGACCTTACTGGTCAGATAAAAGCTGTTTTCTCTTTATCATCATCAGCTATAACTGGTATTTAGTAATACTCATTTTGCAAACCAAACAAGGTGAATGTTAGATGTTCTTTGCAAGCAGGCTATTGATCACTCTTAGTGCAGCAGCTAACAGTATCGTAATTCACACACTCAATTTTTTCCAGACTCTTTTCTCACTACCACAATTGGAGAGGCATATAGGCTATGATCCAGTAATGATCCTGTTAACTAATAATTCTTTAAAACAATCACTTAGGTCCTTAATCTCTCACAAAACAATCTTCCTAGATTGTTCTGGCAATGTCCTTGAGCCTTTTAACACGATGGTGTGTTGTTCCCTTTGGGCATATTCGCTTTGGGCATATCCCACAAATCAAGCGTGTAGGGATTTACTTCAATTTCCACGTCAGACTCTTCTTCTTTCTACTTAGTTGCTAAACATACCTCAAAGTCAGGGACAAATTATCCAATAAGCAAGGTACCCAAGGGCTTACTTGCGCTTACTTACTAATCGGTAGTGCACAACGTAATCTGTTTTTCCCCATATCTTTGCCTTTAATGACATCTGTATTTCCACCTTTTTTATCACAGCTTCCTTTATTCTTTGAAACCTACTCTGATTCACCTCCTTTCTCAACTTAAAATATCAAAACTTAGGCTAGTACTGACAGGAGAAACATTAACAATCACTTACAGCAACCAGATGAGAATATAGAGGTCAGGAAAAGTCATTATCCACCAGATGGACAACAGCTGGTTAGTGGCAACAAAACCCACCAAACCCATTACTGTCTAGTTGATTCTGACTCATAGCGACCCTATAAGACACAGTAGAACTGACCCATAGGGTTTCAGAGGCAGTAAATCTTTGTGGAAGTAGGCTGCCAGATCTTTCTCCTGCAGAGTGGCTGGTGGGTTCGAACTGTCAACCTTTCAGTTAACTGCTGAGCACTTAATCACTGAGCCACTGGGGCTCCTTTTAGTGGCAACACTAGGACCTAAATCCAGCATATGAGAGTTGTATTTCATGCTCTTTCCTCAAAGAGAAAGAATCCCTGTAGACTGCAAGCACCTGACATTTTGTCAACATATTATGACACTTATCATATTCTGCCACTTATTTATCACTGTTTGTTTTCTTGTCTTAAGTCCCCTATGAGACTGTAAGCTCTACACCAGCAGAAATTGTGTCTTACTCTTCTCTATATTTACTTTATTATTAAGCATAGTGTCCTGCTGGAAACAGCTGGTGCTCACTAAATGTTTAACCAGTAAACAATACATGAACAAATGAGTGAATGCTCTTTTTCTAACAGTTATAAGGCAATGCAGTTTAACTGGAAGAAGTAATGGATGATTTGAAATGCCAGTTGTTTTGCACCACGTTATCTAAACAGCTGGTTAATTTAAAACTAGTATGAGTCAAACCAATGTTTTGTCATCAAGTAGACAAAAATTGGCTCATTAACTGGATTGTTTGTGGCTGTGAGAGCATGTAGAGAGAAATTTGTAGTGTTTTGTTTTGTTCCAGATAAAGCAACACTTAATTGGGTGATCTTGACCAAGTAAATTAAAATCTCCCTGGGTCTTCTCCTCTCCATCTGCTAGATGGTATAGTCTACTCTGTCTGCTTACGGTCTCACAAGGAAATTGTCACGCCAACATTTTTATAAAAAAGGATATTATGGAGAGAAATAAAGGCCAATTGGCCTATTTCCTACCTCTTCCTAAGGAAGAGTCTATAAATGAATGGTTTTGTTCTTATTCATCAACCTAGTTTTATGTAAGAGTTATTATGGCAATTTGTGAGGCATGGAACTCCTCAACATCCGTCTCTCTTTCAGACGCCTCATCCTCTGACTGATTTATCAGATAATGTGATTACAGATAAAGACACTTGATGGATATTCTGCGGCTCCTTGGGTGAAAATTTTAAGATATGTATATTTTATATCTATATCTATGTTTACATCTATATATCTATAGATAGTGAAAGATAGAGGGAAACAGAGAGAAAGGAGAAATATATATTAGCATTTGAATATCTTCAAGCTATTTGGTGACTGGATTTTTTTTTTTAGACAAGAAAGAAAAATACAAAGAAAAGATCAATTTATTGGCTTATCATTTATTCAAATAAATTTGTAAAATAAAAGGTAAAGGAATGAGGAAATCAAGTACCTTGATACTTATAATCTACTCTTATGAGTTTTCAAAAGGGAATGTTCTAACTTCTAAAGGGAACTAAAATATGATCTCAAAACCTGACCTACTCATGCTTGATATACATTGCTCCTTTCTCTTCTTCATGCCTCATACCAAGTCTGTTGAGTTTTAGTCTTCTAAAGTTTTCCTTGCCTCTATTTTCTCTTTCCTCTAAATCATCCTGTACATTACTACCTGTGATGGTTAAGATTGTGTGTCAACTTGGCTGGGCCATGATTCTCTGTGTTTTAATGTAATCACTCCCATGATTGAATCTACTGTGAGTAGCCAATCAGATGAAAGGGAGTCTCCTTGGGGATGTGGCCTGTATCTGTATATAAGCAGATGTTCTGGCTTTTTGCTCTCTCTGGATCCTGCAGCTGCTTCCTGTTGTCTCATCTCCCGTTCTTGGGACTTGAGCTGTCAGCTTATCTGCGGAACCTGGGATTCATCGATCTGCACAGCCTGTGAGTGGGAGCCC
>NW_004444046.1:9725198-9743728 GCF_000243295.1 Trichechus manatus latirostris | reverse complement strand
GCTCTCTGACCTTCCGATCTTGGGCTTGTCAGCTTCTGCAGCTGTGTGACTTGGGAGAGGCCTCTACCCTGATCCACGGACTTGGGATGTTCTAGCCTCTACAATTGCGTGAGCTGTTTCCTTGATATAATCTCTCTCTATATATATATTTATACACTTTACTGGTTTTGCTTCTCTAGAGAACCCAGCCTAAGACACTACCAAATTCATCTTCAAAAAACATGTCTTTGATCAAATCCTTCTCAAGCACCTTCGCTCAGTTACTGTTGACTACAGCAGGGGTTGGCAAACTATGGCACATGGACTGAGTCCAACCTGCTGCCTGTTTTTATAAATGAAATTTTATTGGAACACTGACATGATCATTCATTTACTTGTTGCCTATGGCTGTGTATGTGCTACAATAGCAGAGCTGAGTAGTTGCCATAGAGACCATATGCTTCACAAAACCTAAAATACTCACTGTCTTGCCCTTTAAAGAAAAAAATTTTCTGGCTTCTGGGCTACAGAATAAAATAAAAACTCTATAGCCTCATATTCACTGCCCTTCATAAATGATTTTTAGCATATAGTAGGTGATCAATAAAAGTATAACCTAGGTGAGAATGTATGCTGGAAGTATATCCGTTACTATTAATTCCTAGTAAGCCTCTCAGCACCAGCAGTCTCTTGTCTTTTTGACAGAGTGTGTGCCATGAATTTTCATGGCATGCACATAGCTTCTGCATTAAACATACCTGAGTTCAACTTTTAGCTTTGGCATTTTGTAGCTGTGTGACTTTGAGAAGTTCGCTTTCTTTTCTGAATCCTAGTTTCCTCATTTGTCAAATGACTTCATGGAGTTATAAGAACAAGATGAAGTAACGTGTGCAAAGTATCTAATACAGTTCTTGAAATATAATGGCTTACATGCAAGAAATGGTAGCCTGCTGCTATTACATAGTTTCTTGGTTTGTCTAGGAAATAGCTTGCCTAGAAGACATCGCACAGAGAGCACCAATTTATTATTGTTTGTGCTTGGTGGGTTGGCTATTGTATCTCCCACAGAGTGGGTTTCATCTTAAAGTGAAGTGGCCATTTCATTTTCAAACTTCAAAACCATGTCATCTTACTGACATAGCATGGCATTTATACATATTGTTAAGCTGCAAAATCGTATCACAGAACAGTGTATATAGTATGATGACATTTTTGGTAAAAATGCACAGACAAAAGACAGGTAGGATATGCTTACAAATTAGCTGTAATCCCTGGGTGGTGCAAGCAGTTAAGTGCTCGACTACTAGCCAAAAGATTGGCAGTTTGAATCTGCCCAGAGGTCCCTCTTGTGATCTGCTTCTGACAGGTCACATCCTTGAACACCCTATGGAGCAGTTCTACTTTGCACACATAGGGTCACCATCAGTAGGAACTGACTCAACGGCAACTAACAACAGCATTGCTAGGTGGTAGAATAATGGACAATGGATAAGTATTTTCTTTTTTATTTCCTGGTTTTTATGCACTGAATATGAATTTCATGTATTAAAATGAATACAGGACTAAAAAGTTCACAAAGCAAATTTTAAAATACAAAAAATACACATATTTTTTATTGAGGCAAAATTCACATAACAAAATTAAACATTTTAAAGTGTACAATTGATTGGCATTTAGTATGTTCACAATCATCACTCCCATCTAGTTTCTGTCCATAACTTTCTAAAATAATTAAGGTATAATTTACATAACGTAGAATTTCCCCATGTAAATTGTACAATTCAATTATTTAAAAAAATTTGCAGAGTTACCCAACCATCACCACAATACAGTTTTAGAATTTCCATCACCCCAGTAAGAGTCCTTGTGTCCATTTAGAGTTAACCCCCATTCTTACTCCTACAACCAGACAACCACTAATTGACTTTCTGTCTCCTTAGATTTGCCTTTTCTGGACATTTCAAGTGTATGAAATCATACAATATGTGGTATCTTTTGTGTTTGACTTTTTTCACTTAGCATAATGTTATTGAGGTTTATCTATGTTGTAGCATGTATAAGTATTTTATTCCTTTGTATCGCTGTCTAGTATCCCATTGTATGGACATACCATATTTTGTTTATCCATTAACTCATGGACATTTGGGTTGCTTCTACATTTTGTCTATTTTGAATAACTCTGCTATGAAGTCACATGTAGGTCTTTGCATGGACGTATGTTTTCATTTCTCTTGGGTAGGTGCTTAGAAGTAGAATTGCTTAGAAGTGGAATTATATTTAACTTTTTATGAACCTGTCACATTGCTTTCTTTATGATTGATTTTGATTTATACAAACATAGGACAAGACTAACTATACTTTATCTTCAACTTCTATGAACTATGTACCCTGGGGCAAGTTTCTTATGGTCTCTATGTCTGTTTCTTCATTTATAAAATAGATATGCAAATAAAACTTATTTCATAGAGTTGTTGTAAGGAGAAAGATGTTATATGAAAAACATTTAGAATATTGATATATGTGAACCCTAAATAAATGTGAGAAGTTTTTATGAAGTATGTTCTGATGATTGGGATTCCAAATCAAATTTCTTGCATTATCTACCATTTGCCATTTATAGTTTTCTTTTTAAGTAAAGCAATAACTTGCAGATTCTCCCTAGATGTTTAGAACTTTCTTTCAATTTTTTCCATTCCTTAGCTCACATCTTATTTGATGACCTTTATTTAGTTCTTCCCAAAACATTCAATTTAATTTTTATAGAAATTAGTTTTTGTAGAGACACTGACACATCATATGCATGCTCCACTAATTTATGTAATTATATGTCTCAAATGGTAAGAGTTCAGTAGCCTACTGGACATAATTGATAATGTGCTGTGAGTATTAGTGAGTTTTACAAAGGTAATGAAACATTATTATAAATCTCATGTGCTGATTGTGTGGAAGTTCGTGAAAGAGTTTTACTTTACATGGCAAAATTTGGAGGATTTTCTACCAGTTGCAAAGGTAAAGAAGAAAAAATGACAATATATGCTTGACTCCAGAGTGTGGAAAATCTGAACGAGAACTTAGTATATCTATTATATCAGATAAAGTATAAAAAAACAAAACAAAACAAAACAAAACCCATTGTCATCAAGTCGATTCTGACTCATAGCGACCCTATAGGACAGAGTAGGACTGCTCCATAGGGTTTCCAAGGAGCGCCTGGTGGATTTGAACTGCAGACCTTTTGGTTAGCAGCCAAACTCTTAACCTCTATGCCACCAGTGTTTCCAGATAAAGTACAGTCATGAAATAATATTTGTGGGCAATTTTTAGTAATATGGAAAAAATCATATTGAGATTAAAAAGTTCGATACAAAAAAGTTTTGAGGAAAATGTGGCTGTAAGTGATGGGATTATAGGTTAATATTTTTCTTGCATCTCTACACTTTTCTCTATTTATGAAAATTTTTATAATACTAATTGACAAATGAATACAAATAAATAATTCTGGTTTCATCTCCAATATGTAAGGAGCTTTGAAGTCTTCATTTACATTGTTAAAATAAGAAAAAGGTAAACAATCTGAAAACCAATAACTTTTCTTGAATCCATTAGAAAACTGAGGTCACAGTAAGACAGAGGTCCCCAGGCTGTGGAAAACTCCATTGCCTCAAGCAGCTTGTTAGGCTCTTCCCATAGCTTTGCGTTAGAATCCTGGTTCCTTTGCTTGACACTCCCTATAAATTTACATTAAAATCCTGATGATGAATGAAGTTATATGTAAACCCTGTTGTGCCTGAGTAGTATGATTAAGAATGCTGCTGATGTAACTTGTAAGAACTTCTTATTTGTAAACTCTTTAAACTTTCCCCTTGCCCTTGCTGAGTGGTCTTGGCAGCAGCAGCCAACTGTCTCCTTTCTTTGCACAATGAAATAAAGGGGCTTTTCTACTCTCCCACATCAGTCTCTCATTTATTGGCTGAGATGAGTTGCACTGAGTAGAACCTGGGGTTTCTACCTGGCAACAACAGGACAATCTGAAATCTATTGAAAGAGATGGATGCAGAGACTCACAGTCAAAATCTGCTTACCTGAAGCAGAAGCAGCTGGAGTCATATACTGGTAGGAATATTTAAATGAAAATTTTGAAGACTTGTTATGAACTAGCATAAGAGTGAGAAAGTGTGAATCACTGAAGTCTTATTGGGGCCCCTACACTTTAGTTAGTTTTACCTGGAGGAACACCGCCAAATTCTCATGGTACAGACCAAGAAGGATCCCCTCATAGCTCTGGCAGGTGGAGGGGAAGAGTGACTATTATAAAAAATATCCAGTGCTATCTCCAAAACAAAGCCACTTTTTTCAGTGGAATAGACATTGCCAGAGCCTTATCACGCCTGCTGTAAGAGACTTTCTTCAACTCTAGTCCCTTTAGTTTTTCTGTCTCACCTAAGGGGGAAAAAGCTAAGAAAAACTTGTGAAGGTCACAACCCAGGAACACAGGCACACTAAAAAACATGTTGAATCAGAAGATTATTGAACACTTTCCTTCCCCTACACCTTAACACCACATCAAGGCTTCAATGTAATAATAATGGTATGCAACTTAAAAAGCTTCAAGACACAGATTCTCTTTGAGTAGAAGTACTTAGGGAAGCCCAAAGTTAACAGGAAAGATAAAATAAGGACACTAGAGAAATTTGAAGCCTCTGGTACCTACAGCTACAGAAAACATTAAGTAAAGCCCATCTTGTAGCCAAATTAACATAACTCACATTAAAGACCTATTTACCTTAGTGCTATTAAATGATACATAATATCAAGCTTCTTACCAAAAAAAAAAAAAAAAAAAATTACAAGGCATGCTAAGAGGCAAGAAAAAAAATGCAGTCTGAAGAAACAAAGGAAATATCAGAACCAGACTCAGAATTTATATAGATATTGGAACTATCAGACAAGGAATTTAAAATAACCATAACTAACATGTTAAGGGCTCTGTCTTAGGCTGGGTTCTCTAGAGAAGCAAAACCAGTGAAGCGCGTATATAGGTTGAAAACACCAACCTATATCCAACAAAATTACTCTTCAAAAGTGAAGGAGAAATAGAGTTTTTTTTCAGACAAACAAAAACTGAGGAAATTCATCACTGGCAGAACTGTTCTGCAAAAAGTATTAAAAGAAAAATTTCAGGCACAAGGAAAATGTTATAGGTCAGAAATTTGAATCTATATAAAGAAAGAAAGAGTGTTAAAGAAATAATAAATGAAGGTAAAGTAAAATCCTTTAATTCTTTTACTCTTAACTGATCTAAAACATTACTGTTTAAAGTAATAATAGAACAAGTATTGGATGTGATAAGTACTGGATAACTGAGATGAAGTGATGGGGGCGGGGCAAGAATTGGGAATATTTTGTTATAAAGTACCTGCACTGGGGCAGTATAGTGTTATTTGAAGATGGACTTAAATCTGTTAAAAGTATATGTTGCAAACCACTAACAAAATATTTGTAAAAGTACAATTGATATGCTAACAGAAAAGATAAAAAGGAATCATACAGTATTCTCAATTAATCAGAGAAGACAGAAGAAGAAGGCAAAGAATAAAACAAAGAGCAGATGCAACAAATAGAAAACAGACATATGCATGGTTCATATTAATCCAAGCTATATCAGTAATCACTTTAAATGTGACTCATATAAACACATCAATTAAAAGACAGAGATTGTCCGGGTAGAGATTACAAAAACACACATTTAAATAACACATGAGTTAAAGAAGAAACCTCAAGAAAAATTAAAAAAAAAGTTTTGAACTAAATGGAACTAAGAATACAGCTTATCAAAATCTATGAGATGCAGAGAAAGCTGTGCTTATAGGGAAATTTACAGCATTAAATGAAAAGAAAGATCTAAAATCAATAATTTAAGCTTTCAACATCAGACTTCTAGAGAAAGAAGGGCAATTTAAGACTAAAGCAAGATGAATAAAAGAAATAATAAAAGTTAATGCAGATCAGAACTAGATAGAGGTGGTGACTGCACAACATTGTGACTGTACTAAGTGCCAATGAATTGTACACTTGGTGTTATTGTTATTGTGTGCCATCAAGTTGATTCTTACTCATAGTGACCCTATAGGATAGAGGAGAATTGCCCCATAGGGTTTGCTAGGCTAAAATCTTTATAGGAGTAGGTTTCCAGGTCTCTTCCCCTGTTTAGCAGCTGGTGTGTTTGAACAACTGACCTTTAGGTTAGCAGCCGAGTGCTTAACCATTATACCACCAGGGACCCTGAATTGTACGCTTAAAAATGGCTAATTTTACATTAGGTGAATTTCACCTGAATAAAGTAAAAATTAGGGGCAAAAAAATTAATAAATCTACTCTATAAATGCTAAAAAAAATTAATGATGAAATCAATGAAATCGAAAGCAAGAAAATATAGAGAAAATCAACATAATAAAAAGCTATATCTTTGAAAAGATCAATAAAATTCATACATGTCCAGCCAAAGTAACTAAGGAAAAAGAGAGAGAAGACACAAATTACCAATATCAGTAATGAAAAAGAGGTAATCTCTACTGATGCCTTGGGTACTCAAAGGATAATACAGGAATATTATAATCGACTTTATGCCCACAAATTTGATAACTTAGAAGAAATGGATCAATTCTTTGAAAAACCAAACTAACAAAACTCATACAAGGAGAAATCAATAATTTAAATTGGCCTAAGTATCTTAAAGAAATTGAGTCAATCATTGATGACCTTGCAAAAAAGAAATCACCAGACCCAGATTGTTTCACTAATAAATTCTACCAAACAGTAAAGGAAGAAATTGTTAATTTTCCACCATCTCGTCCAGAAAACAGAAGTAGAAGGAATACTTCCTAATTCTTTCTATGAGGCAAATATTACCCTAATATCAAAACCAGAGGAAGACATTTCAAAAAAGGAAATCTACAGACCAATATCACTCCTGAACATAAATGTAACCATTCTCAATAAAATATTAGTAAATTGAATCCAACAATATATTAAAATAAACATCACCACTACCAAGTAGGATTTATGCCAGGTATGCAAGACTGGTTCAATATTTAAAAATTAATCAGGATAATCTTCCAATCAAAAGGCTAAAGAAAGAAAATCACAGATAATATTAATTGATTCAGGGAAAAAAAAAATCCAACATCCATTCATGATAAAAACTCAATAAACAAGGATTAGTGGGGAATTTCCTCAACTTGATATTGAATATCTACAAAAAAACCTCCAGCTAACATCATACTTAATGATGAAAACTGAACATATTCACTCTAAAGCCAGGAAAAAAGCAATATATCCTTTCTTAGTACTCATACTTATCATAGTATTGAAAACCAAGGTAGTGTAATAAGAAAAGGAAATAAAAGGTACCCAAATTGGGGATAAAAACATAAAATTGTTCACAAATGACATGATTGTCTAAAATCATGCAGAAAATTCTAAAGAATTGACAAAAATATTTCTAGAACTAATAAGGAAGTATAACAAGGTCACAAGATACAAAGTTAATATACAAAGTCAATTACTTTCTTATATACCAGAAATGAACAATATGAATTTGAAATAAAAAAAAGGATACAAATACAATAACACCAATTGAATACTTACGTATAAATTTAACAAAATATTTACAGGATCCGTATGCAGAAAACTACAAAACTCTGATGAAAGAAATCAAACAAGATCTAAATAAAATGAAGAGGGAGTCTGTGGTCATTGGTTGTTGTTGTTCGGTGTGCTTGAGTTGGTTCCGACTCAGAGCAACCCTATATACAATAGAATGAAACACTGCCCATTCCTTTGCCATCCTCACAGTCATTGCTATGCTTGAGCCCATTGTCGCAGCCACTGTGTCAATCCATCTCTTTGAAGGTCTTTCTCTTTTTTGATGATTCTCTAATCTATCAAGCACAATGTCCTTCTCCAGGGACTTATCCCTCCTGATAACATGTCCAAAGTATGTGAGATGTAGTCTCACCATATTTGCTTCCAAGGAACATTCGGGCTGTATTCCTTCCAAGACAGAATCATTTGTTCTTCTGACAGCCCATGGTATATTGAATATTCAATATTCTTCACCAATACCATAATTCAATTCTTTTTCAGTCTTCCCTATTCATTGTCCAGCTTTCACATACATACGAGGTGATTGAAAACACCATGGCTTGGGTCAGGCACACCTTAATCTTCAAGATGACATCTTTGCTTTTTAACACTTTAAAGGGGTCTTTTGCAGCAGATTTGCCCAATGCAATGTGTCTTTTGATTTCTTGTCTGCTGCTCCACGAGTGTTGATTGTGGATCCAAGTAAGATGAAATCCTTGACAAGTTCAGTATTTTCTCTGTTTGTCATGATGTTGCTTACTGGTCCAGTTGTGAGGATTTTTGTTTTCTTTATGTTGAGGTGTAATCCATGTTGAAGGCTGTGGTCTTTGATCTTCATCAGTAAATGCTTCAAGTGCTCTTCACTTTCAGCAAGCAAGGTTGTGCTGCATATCACAAGCTGTTAATGCGTCTTTCTCCAATCCTGATGCTGCATTCTTCTTTATATAGTCCAACTTTATTTGCATGGATTATTTGCTCAACATACAGATTGAATAAGTAGTGAAAGGATACACCCCTGACACACACCTTTCCTGATTTTAAACCACACAGTATCCCCTTGTTCTGTTCGAACGACTGCCTCTTGATCTATTTATAGATCCCTCATGAGCAATTAAGTTTCTGGGATTCCCATTCACAATGTTATCCATAATTTGTTATGACCCACACAGTCAAATGCCTTTGCATAGTCAATAAAACACAGGTAAATATCTTTCTGGTATTCTCTGCTTCCAGCCAAGATCCATCTGACATCAGCAATGATATCCCCAGTTCCATGGCCTTTTCTGAATCTGGCTTGAAATTCTGGTAGTTCCGTGTTGATGTACTGCTGCAGCTGCTTTTGAATGATCTTCAGCAAAATTTTACTTGTGTGTGATATTAATGATACTGTTTGATAATTTCCACATTCTGTTGGGTCACCTTTCTTTGCAATGGGTACAAATATGAATCTCTTCCAGTTGGTTGGTCAGGTAGCTGTCTTCCAAATTTCTTGACATCAACAAGAGAACACCTCCAGCACTGCATCCCTTTGTTGAAACATCTTAATTGATATTCTGTCAATTCTTGGAGCCTTGTTTTTCGCCAATGCCTTTAGTGCAGCTTGGACTTCTTCCTTCAATACCATCGGTTCCTGATCATATTCTACTCCTGAAATGTTTGAACGCTGATCAACTCTTTTCGGTATAGTAACTCTGTACATTCCTTCCATGTTCTTTTGATGCTTCCTGGATCATTCAATGTTTTACCCATAGAATCCTTCAAAATTGCAATTCGAGAATTGAATTTTTTCTTCAGTTCCTTCAGCTTGAAAAATGTCGAGTGTGTTCTTCCCTTTTGGTTTTCTAACTCCAGAACTTTCACATTTCATTATAATACTTTACTTTGTCTTTGGGAGCTGCCCTTTGGAATTTTCTATTCAGCCCCTTTACTTCATCATTTCTTTCTTTCACTTTAGCTACTCTACATTCGAGAGCAAGTTTCAGAGTTTCTTCTGACATCCATTTTGGTCTTTTCTTTCTTTCCTGTCTTTTTAATGATCTTTTGCTTTCCTCATGTATGATGTACTTGATGTCATCCCACAACTCGTCTGGTCTTTGGTCATTATTGTTCAATGCATCAAATGTGTTCTTGAGATGGTCTCCAAATTCAGGTAGGATATACTCAAGGTTGTATTTCTGTGGACTTAATTTTCTTCAACTTCAACTTGAACTTGCATATGAGCAAACTGATCGTCTGTTCTCCAGTAGGCCCCTGGCATTGTTCTGACTGATGATGTTGAGCTTTTCCATTGCCTCTTTCCAATGATGTAGTCAATTTGATTCCTGTGTTTCCTGTCTGATGAGGTCCACAGGTATAGCCACTCTTTATATTGTTGAAAAAAGGTATCTGCAATGAACAAGTCATTGGTATTGCAAAATTCTATCATGCAATCTCCAGCAACGTTTCAATCGCCAAGGCCATATTTTCCAACTACCAATCCTTCTTGTTCATTTCCATCTTTTGCATTCCAATCACCAGTTATAATCAATGCATCTTGATTGCTTGTTTGATCAATTTCAGACTGCAGACGTTGGTAAAAATCTTCACTTTCCTCATCATCATCAGTGGTTGGTGGGTATTAACTGGTCTTCCTTGTAGGTGTATGTATATTATCCTATCACTAACAGTGTTGTACTTCAGGATAGCTCTTGAAATGTTCTTTTTTATGACGAATGTGATGCCATTCCTCTTCAATTTGTCATTGCCAGCATAGTGGACAATATGATTATCTGATTTGAAATGGCCAATACCAGTCCATTTCAGCTCACTGATGCCTCAGATATTGATCTTTATGTGTTACATTTCATTTTTGATGACTTCCAATTTTCCTAGGCTCATGCTTTGTACATTCCATGTTCTGGTTATTAATGGATGTTTGCAGCTATTTCCTCTCTTTTTGAGTCGTGCCACATCAGCAAATGCAGGTCCTGAAAGCTTGACTCCATCCACGTCATTAATTAAGGTCAACTCTATTTTGAGGATGCAGCTCTTCCCCAGTCATAATTTGAGTGCCTTCCAACCTGAGTGGCTCATCTCCTGGCGTATAACAGACAGTGTTCCACTGCTATTCATAAGATTTTCACTAGCCAGTTTTTTCAGAAGTAGACTGTCAGGTCCTTTTTTCTAATCTATCTTAGTCTGGAAGTTCCCCTAAAACCTTTCCAACATGGATGACCCTGCTGGTATTTGAAATACCGGTGGCATAGCTTCCAGCATCACAGCAACATGAAAGCCACCACATTAAGACAAACTGGCAGACATGTGAAGAGTTCATTGGTTAGAAGATTCAATATTACTAAGATGTCAATTCTTCCCAACTTGATCTATAGATTCAATACAGTCTGAATCAATGTCTAATTAACCTATTTTACTGATGTCAATAAAGCGATTCTAAAGTTAATCTGGAAAGATAAGAGATCTAGAGTAGCCCAATATTGAAGTAGTGGAATTAAGCTGGAGAACTCACATTACTTCGTTTCAAGGCTTACTATTAGAACTGCTGTAATCAAGACAGTGCTGTATTATCAAAAGAGATCAGCAGACTAGAAGAGAGTTCAGAAATAATCCTATGTAAATTTAGGTAACTCATCTTTGACAGAGGAGCAAAGATAATTCAATGGATAAAGGAGAGTCTTTTCAACAAATTCTAATTCATAGTGACCCTTTAAGAGAAAGTATTACTGCCCCATAGAGTTTCCAAGGCTGTAATCTTTACAGAAGCAGACTGCCACATCTTTCTCCCAGAGAGTGGTGGTGGTTTGAATCACTGACCTTTTGGTTAGCATCTGAGCACTTAATCACTGAGCCACCAGAGCTCCATGTAAACACTGTACTGTAGCTGATAAAGTTCATTCCCACATGAATACAAATTAAAATAGTAAATAGATTAGGAATTTGGAGTGAAAGAATCAATAAGATAAATTCTAGTACAAAAAAATTCATAATATTATCTAATGCTCCTATAAACGGTATCCCTAGACTTTCTTTGGTGATCCTCATGTGACATTTGTCTTCCCCCATGTATCTGTGTCTAATCTGCTCTTTATAACTCAGGAGTGATTAGATTTGGAACTCACCCTAGATATGATATAATTAACATGACCAAAAAACCTATCCTCAAACAGGATTACATCCACAGGTATAGGGATTAGGATTCCAACACATATTTCGTGGGGACATAATTTAATCCATAACAGATCTAAGCTGTTGTCCTTGAGTCTATTCTGACACACAGTAACCCTATAAGACAGAGTAGAACTGTCCCATAGAGCTTCCAAGGCTGTAAATCTTTATGGAATCAGACTGCCGCATCTTTCTCCAGTGGAGCAGCTGGTGGCTTCTAACTGCCGACCTTTCCATTAGCAGCTGAGTGTTTAACTACTGTGCCACCAAGGCTCCTTATAACAGAGACTCTACGTCTTTTTTTTTTTCTGAGCTTCCTAGCAGTCAAAGCAGAGAATGAAGCAGTTCACAAGGTTCTCAGAATATTTAAGTATATATAAAAAACAAATTACTTTTTCAGGAAAAGGTCCTATTCTCTTAGAAATGAGAAATTTATTTACTGAGTTTTCACAACAGAGGGATCGATATATGTGCTAGATTCTATAGTCAACATTTTTACAATAAATATAAACAGGAATTTTAACATTTCTCACTATAGACTAATGTAATAAGAAATTTGTTTAATTACTTCTTTATGGCACATGTATAAGATAATATTTATAGATAATATATAAACTATAGACTACTTACATAAAACCTAAAATCACCAATTAATTTCTGAAAGAGAAGATTTTGATTTTTTTTTTTGGATTCGTTAAAGCATAGGTGGCATAAACTGACAAAAGGTAACAACCAAAAATGATTTCAAATTTTACTTATTTTTACAATAGTGACTTTTTCATGATAATTAAAAAATTGAGTTGTTAAAAACACATATTTCCAATTTCAATCCTGTGTTTTCCCAACATATATTTTAGGGATGGCTAAGCCTCCAGCTACTGGCATTGACCCCATTTAATATTATTGCTTTCTATTCCAGTCACAAGCCTCTGCCTATCTCCAGTTGCTTGCACAGCTTGATCTATAAGTCAAAATGGCTCCAGATTTATTTAGAATAGATTGTTAATGGATTGAAAGGCAGGTATTTTCATCCACTGGAGCATAACTCTGAACTTTCTTTCTAACTACGATTGGCTTGATTTTCTAATCTACTGGAGATGCAGAACAAAGCTGTGAGATAATACTCTATGTGGTCAATTGGTGACCTGCAGAGCTCACTTCCAAGATAAGAGCTCAGAGCACCGGTGGGGTGGCTTACACAACATTAGGTCTAAATAGAAAACCAATCTATATTCACCCTCATTGAGGACTGAAACTGGGAGGGCTAATTTGTTCCAAGTGGGGAAGAAACACTACAGACTCTCTGCTCTAGGCTGTGTGGGTCCTTATTATTTAACTCCTCATGGGGTGTCCCACAAAACCTGACCTGGAATTGTTTCGGAATGAGACCACAAATACAGACGCTTGTAACGGTGCCCTGAGTAATTCTTTCCATCAGATGTCACATTTAAATTGCATTATGTTTTAATAGTCATTCAAATACTT
This sequence comes from Trichechus manatus latirostris, assembly GCF_000243295.1. Taxonomy (NCBI): domain Eukaryota; kingdom Metazoa; phylum Chordata; class Mammalia; order Sirenia; family Trichechidae; genus Trichechus; species Trichechus manatus. The sequence goes on along the minus strand of NW_004444046.1, from coordinate 9,730,459 downwards.
CTCCTGTAAACAGAGCTGCTGCTTAATTTGCAGCACTTTCACTACTTGTAACATTTTATCTTAAATTGGAGGCTATATCTAAGGAGGTGATTGGCAAGGTCCCTGAAGCTCGTTTTCCTTGTGTTAAAAGACCAAGACCCATACACCCTTCACTGTGTAATTTAGTAGCCTATGATTTTAATGATTGTCTTAGATCCAATCATTTTGTCAGATATCAAATAAGCTCCAATAAAACTGAACATTACCCTTTTGGTGTTTGTCAGTAGGGTATTATTTAAGATGGAGTTAGCAATTCTTCTTTCAAAGCTTCGGCAGACACCTTAACTGAGGAATGAATTTTTTAAAGTATGTCCTTCCTTTCCTCAAACTTCTGTTATTATGCACTTTATTTCCATGGGAATAAATCTCTTTTAATGTAATTGTTACTTTGAGGACTAAGTTGTGCTTGACCCAAGCCATAGTATTTTCAGTTGTCTCATATGCATCCGAAAGCGGGACAATGAATAAGGAAGACCGAAAAAGAATCGATGCCTTTGAAATATGGTGCTGGTGAAGAATATTGAATGTACCGTGGACTGCCAAAAGAATGAACAAATTTGTCTTGGAAGAAGTACAGCCAGAATGCTCCTTAGAAGTGAGGATGGCAAAACTTCGTCTCACATACTTGGGACATTTTATAAGGAGGGACCAGTCCCTGGAGAAGGATGTCATGCTTGATAAAGAAGAGGGTCAGTGAAAAAGAGAAAGATCCTCCATGAGATGGATTGACACAGTGGCTGCAACAATGGTCTCCAACATAGCAACGATTGTTAGGATGGAGCAAGACTGGGCAGTGTTTTGTTCTGTTATTCATGGAATCGCCATGAGACAGAATCTACTCGACAGCACGTAACAACAACAACAGCAATATAATTGTACTTTTAAAATACTTTATCACTTGGAGGCATCTTTTCTTATTTATTACATTGGAATCTGAAGAGAACAAGATAAAAATACCAGCTTAATCTGTAGAGTACTTACATAAAACCTAAATATTTATATTTAAATCAGGCCATCTTTAAATTTTTTATTGATGGGTAATAGTAAATGTCATGATATATTAAAATGGTAAAAAGGGATTTGGGACATTGTACTGTTATCTTTTAGGTGTAAACTAGGCAAAATGGAACTTCAAATATAGAAGAAGTTCATTTAAGCAATTAGATTGGGAGAAAAATGAAAATACCAAAAGCTAATTTGAAAAAAAAAGTACTCTATTGAGGGGACTCACTTTGACTTAAATTGTTATCAGATTCCAGATTTCATTCACTCTTGCCGCTTCCAGCATGCTTGCATCATGCTTTCCTATACCTTCTTATATCTATATCTCCTCTGGCTCCTTCTCCTGTAAACATTCTCAAGTCATGTTGGTTCCAAAAGCAATTTCTTCCCCTCTAGCTGTTGCATTGTGTGTACTTCTCCTTCCATTCACCTGTAAACGTGGTGAAAGCTTTCTTATCTACCACTCAGCTATCATTTGAGGCAATTTTTATATCATTAATTATCTTTATATTGTCAGATCACTTTAAATTGTCTCTTGATATGAACTCTGTTCTGTGTACTCCCCTCCTCCTGTGGGAAGTCTCCTCTTTCTTAGCTTCTTGGATAACACTCTATGTTTTTGTTTTTTGCTTATGAAACTTTTTCACTGTTAATGCTTTTTTGATCTCTTTCTTTGATGCCTGTTCTATTACCTGACCTTAAAATATTGGTTTATGCTCCCCAGATTTCATCTCAGTCAGTGCTCATGCTGAATGATCTCCACTAGCAAGGTTGTAGCTCCCATTATCATACTAATGACTGCAAAATCTAAATGGATCAGAAGAAAGGGAAGTTGGACAAAGCTATGAAGAAAAAGACATTCAGGGAGATAAACGTGGAAGGATAATTTTAAACAGATTATGAAAGAACATTCAATACATTTGATTGCAAAGTAGATTTGTAGGTCCTAGCTATTAAATTAAAAAAAAAAAAAAAATCAACCCAAGGCACTGAATTCAGAGAATGTAGAAGATAATGGTGTTACTTAAAATAAACTCAAAGGTAGTCTCTGTTTTGCTCTGGTCGAAATAGGAAGCTCTTGGCCTACAGTTTCCCAGATGGCTTATACCAAATACCAGAAAATGGCATATTATGGATTTTTTTTTTTCTGTGATTACTAGGAATAGAGCTTGTGGGGTGAGGGATGATGGTGGTAAGAACTAGCATAGCAAATAATAGCAAACATCAGGATTTTTGAATCAGTCATAAAGTATGTTATTACCACACCTCAAAGTGGCAAGATGGAATAGGTTGGTCCATGAATTAACATATGATGACAAAAAGGTCCAGAACTACATGTTGAAAGCAAAGCCTGGAAGAATCGGCTGAGTCAGAAGAGCAGTTGTTGCAGTGGGTTTTGATAGAGGTGACACGCAGTGCAGCTTGAGTCGCTAGGCCAGGGTTGCATGGATAGAACCCTCGAGAGTATAGTGTTACCCTCCATATTTTAAATATAATGGAAAAGGAGAACTTCAGTGATTATGTAAATTGCCCAAAGTCATGGCAAGGGTTTACTAAGAGACCTAGTTTAGAATTCAGGACTATTGTCTTGTGGGCCATCATACCAGACAACCTCTAAAAAATGAGGAAGGATTAGGGAAATTTAAGGAAGTTCTTTCTGTTTGGAACCACTTCAAAAATGCTTTGCCACAACCAAGTAAACAGTCATTTATTAAACAAAACACCTTAATTCACAGAGAAAACTGCAAATTTTCAAGGGTTGCTCACAAATGTTTCATTGCTCCTTCTACTGATCTGCTCCCTGGAGCCTGTTCAGCATTGTTTGCTGCAGGGACAATTCACTCCTTTCAAAGTTCTGTAAATTTAAAGCTTAGCTGCTCAGAAAATCATCCATCACACACAAATGAACAGCCTGATGGTTATTTCCAAAACACTGAAAATCTTGGAAAAGAAACGGAACTCAAGCTTTATACGTGACTGTCTTTGAACAATGTGAGTGGCCTTGCGTGGGCCTCACCAGATTGAGACTACTTGGCTTTTGCTTTGGATAACTCATGGTTTATTTCCATTTGACAATTCAAGTACGTTTTTCAGTGGGCTTATTCTTTCATTGACTTTCCCATTTAGTTTGAATGTTAGTAATTTAGAAACATTTAAAAATGTTGCAAATGACCCCGTTTAATTAAAAATACAATATAGATCAAAGGTATATTTTGAATGAGATCTTGTAATAAAGGCAGCCAAATTTTGATTTAGAAAGGTCCACTTCACACTTAGCCCATGCATAAGTTGGCTGCTATCCCTGTCACTCCATCCCTCCAGCATAGGAAATCACTGCTGTGGGAGCTGTACAAAGATTTAGAGCTTTAAAGGAAAAAGCTATGTCGACTGTATTTTGTTATGCTACCTGAATTTCTATGATTAGACTATTTAGGCTTAAAAAAGAATACCATAATGAAGATGCAAACATTTCTGGGAATGTTAAATGACTTTTGGACTTATATACATTCGTATGGAATCCACTTAATAAGATTGCTTTCCTTCTAACCTTAGCTGGTCCTTGGCAATGTGAGTTTTTGTTTGGAGGATGAAAAGCAAACAATCTGAAAACAGAATAATTAGGATGTTGTGGACCAGGTCTGGGTGGAACACATTGTAGGAAATAGAATAAAGCCGTTGTAGTGTAAACACCATGTATTTGTTTAGGTGTTTAAAAACAAATAGTTTTCTTATGGTAAAGAAAGTGTTCTGCAAAATGGGGAGATTACAGTGCTGGAAGAAATCTAACAATATGTTTGGAGGGGCTACAGTAATACAAAGACTTACGAAGAAAAAAACCACAAGCAGCAGATTACAGCTACAACAAATTTGATTGGTTAACTTATACAAAGCTGTAGGTGGCAATGCCTCAGTTGACCATCCTGGCAGGTGTTGACATCTTTTGCAAGGATGGCTCCAGGTGGTACACAATTCTGGCTGACCACGAAAACCACATATTTTCTGGCGTCTAGACATCTGTAGTCCATAGTAAATTGAGTTACTTTAGCATTAAGATGGAGACTTCTGTTGAAATATAAAACATTTCTAACTGCAAGCACTTCTTCTAGCAGAGTAAACCAACAAAACCCATTGCTGTTGAGTGATTCTGACTCACAGCAACCCCATCGGACAGAGTAGAACTGTCTCATAGGGTTTCAAGAATCGGCTGGTGGATTCGAACTACCAACATTTTGGTTGGCAGCCGAGCTCTTAACCACTATACCACCAGGACTCCTCTAGCAGAGAAGGGAGGCAAAAACACTTAAAATGACCAGTTGCATTGTATGACAGAGAACTCCACAAAGGAGTTCCTTACGACAAAAAAGGATTGGGCTCAGACCCTAGCTAGAAATCCGGTCATGCCAAGGGTTTTAGCTTTGGAATGCTCTTTGTCAATACTAAAGATAGATTTGACCAGTTTCAAGAAAAGAGACTTAAAAAAAAACAGTTCTAGGAGAGTCCGGCAAGATGGCGCTCTAGGCAGAAGCACCACGCTGTCCCTCCACAGCAAAGATCCGAAAAACTAAGCCAAACAGAGAATCAACAATCCTGAAACTCTAGAACATCAAATGAAGAGATAAAGAACTCAGCCGAGCACCAAACAGAGTGAGAATACTGAAAGAGAATGGAGAGCGGGGAGAGATTCATACAGAGGTCCCCTACCGGCTAACGCAGCGCGGATCCACCATCTTGGACTCCTATCGGAGACCAGCAATCACGGGTACGAGAAAGCAGCCTCACGGAGCGTCCAGTGGGAGACAAAACAGCCGGTAATTTGCGGTGTGCGCTTTCCCACCCCCCAACCCTCTTCGCCCCGGCTCGGGCTCCTCTGCTTCCCGTGGCCGGGTCTCTTGGCCGGGGGGCGCCGGCTGCTTGGACTCCTTGCGCCCGGGCGGGCGGCTCTCTGAATGCCATTTGTTGGCTGCTGGTGTGGCTTTTTTTTTTTTTCTTTTTCTGCTTCTTTTGGTTTCTCGCTTGCCTCTCGCTGCCTCCCCCTCCTTTTGCTCGGGGGCCTGGCTCTGAGCACTGTCTTTGCCCTTTCCTGCGGGGCTGTGGGGCTCCGTTCGGGTGTACAGCTGCTGCCAGGTCTGGGCTGCCACACTGGTGGGATCCCGGGGCTTTTGTTCGTTTGTTCCTCTGCTTCCTGTGGCCGTGGTCTCTTGACTGGGGGGCGCCGGCTG
>NW_004444046.1:9723755-9725043 GCF_000243295.1 Trichechus manatus latirostris | reverse complement strand
GCTTGCCTCTCGCCACCTCCGCCTCCTTTTGCTCGGGTGCCTGGCTCCGAGCGCCATCTTTGCTTCTTACTGCGGGGCTGGGGGGCTCCATTCGGGTGTGCGGCTTCACGGTCTGGGCTGCCGCGCTGGTGGGATCCTGGGGCTTTTGTTCATTTGTTCCTCTGCTTCCCGCAGCCGCGGTCTCTTGGCCGGGGGGCGCCGGCTTCTTGGATTCCGCGCGCCCGGGTGGGCGGCTCTCTGGGTGCCATTTATTGGCTGCTGGTGTTGCTTTTTTTTTTCTGCTTCTTTTGGTTTCTCGCTTGCCTCTCGCCGCCTCCCCCTCCTTTCACTCAGGTGCCTGGCTCCGTGCGCCATCTTTGCTCCTGCCTGAGGAGCCCCAGAGCGCCGGCAATTTGTGATATACGCTTTCCCACTCTCCACCCTTCTTCACTCACACTCAGCCTCCTCTGTTTCCCATGGACACAGTCTCTTGTCCAGAAACACCAGCCTGCACTGGCTGGCTCCCTGAGTGCCATTTGTTGGCTGCTGGTGTTGCTTTGTTTTTTTTTTCTTCTTTTTTCTTTCTGCTTCTTTGGATTTCTTGCTTGCCTCTCGCCGCCTTCCCCTCCTTTCGCTCGAGTGCCCGGCTCTGTGTGCCATCTTTGCTTTCTCCTGAGGGGCTGCGGAGCTCCATTCGAGTGTGGAGCTGCTTCCCGGTCTGGGCTACCACGCTGGTGGGATCCTGGGGCTTTTGTTCATTTGTTCATTTTGAATTGTTTGTCTGTTTTCATTTCCTTTTCTTGAGTTGGGAGCCCTTTCTGGTCAGGCGGAGCTGCGTGCCAGGGAAACTCCCCTTCGGCTTCCACAGACTTGCAGAGGGATCCCTGAACGCATTTCTTTTTTCGTTGGCTTTTTTTTTTTTCTATTTTTCTGGGGGGCCTTTTTTGTTCCTTTTTTTTTTTTTTGATTTGTTTTCTTTTCTTTTCCTTCTTTTTCCCTTTTGTCTTTCTTCATTGCTCAATTTCTCGTCTCTCTATCTCTTCCTTCTATTTCTGATCCCTGAACACCAGGCATTGTATGCCTCTGCGCCATCTGGCCAGGCTGTGCTGTGAAACCTGAGAGCGACTTCCCCTGACCTCATAGCTGCATCGGTGGGATCCCTGGGAACTTTGCGGTTCTTTAACCTTTCTGATTTTTATTTGTTCATTCTTTTCTTTTCTTTCTCTTCCCCCTTCTGTGTTTCTCCATTCCATAGTCTCTCATCTCTCCATTCCAACGGCAAGCTCCCCTAGCATTCTTTTTTGCTTGT